>NW_027495769.1:0-215268 GCF_021521415.1 Bidens hawaiensis | reverse complement strand
CGTAAATCCAAGATATAATATTACCTTTCACCGTTTTAGAACTCACAAACTTCTTCATTTGGTATACTAATGCTTGAGCCTTTGGCTGCTTATAATACTCACGTTCGTTCTAACGTAAGGTCTCGACAATCTTGTTCATCTTCTCCATGTTGTGTTTGAGCATACCATCCGAAGAACGTGGTGTCTCAGTTTCAACCACCTTTTATTTCCTTTTACCCTTATCCCGTTGTAGATGCTCTTCGGCTGCTTGAAAGTGTTCTGTAATGAAGAAAGGAATTCCCTTGTCAGAGGTCGTACGAGTATACATGTCGGTATATTCCTCATTCGTCATGTCTTCATAATCAAACGACATATTCCCAGCAGGAATACTAGTGTCAGCACTTACATTATCCGCATCCTCTATCTCCACATCCTACTTTCTTCCAAACTCCACTACCTCATCCTTATTTAACCCAAGAAGCAAGGCTATATGTTCTTTACACAAAGAATGATTAACAAACTCGCCTTCTTCTATCTCGTCTGCATTTACCATGCTCATCAGAACTCCACGCTCATCAATAAATAAAATAATGTTAGCCGCAATCATATTCACCGACTTAAAATTCGTGTAGTCCTTATAAACAATCATCTGTAATCCACTACTAGCCCCAGTCATAGCTTTACCAAATGACGATGCACTGCCGCCTGGTTACTGATCACCGCAACCTGCCGTATCAGGATCCTTATCATGACATCTCCTTTCAGTTTTTTCAATTCATCTTATTTACAAGTCAACTGGAGAATAATATGATCCTGCTTATCAATTCTCTCCCTCTAAGTAGCAACCAGGGCTTTGAGTTCCCTATTTTCTCTCTGAATATTCTGAATGTGTCGAAACATGTTTCGCTACTCTAACCTCATTTGTTCCTAGAAAGATCTGTCCGCAGCCATTTGAGTCTATTGTAAGTGAATCGAATTGAGTAGCTGGAACATCTGTTGTTGAGTTGAAAGATTATAGAAATATGGAGGAACATGTTGCATCGGGCCCTGAGGTCTATTGAATATCATTAATGAATGCTAAGGCCTTTGTAAAGTAGCTGATGGACTAACAGAGCCATCATTTTCAACTGTGGACTCGGCATGGAAAAGAGTACTGTCTGAGGTATAGTCAAAAACCTCGAATCCATAGACTATGTTGTCCCCAATGTAACAATTGGTGAAACAGGAGGAGTAGTCATCACCAAAATAGAGTTACCGGTGTGATATTTATAGAAGCAAGTGGAGGCGATACATTAACAGGTATCAAAGGATGAACCTGTATTTCCACTCCTGTGCCTCTTCTCACCCATTGCTTCTTTAGTTGTTCTACCATCATAGCCTTGCCTTTACGCTTACGAGCATTAGAACAACCTAGACAACCTTCACCACCATCATTACCACCAGCACCACCATCATCACTTTCACGCTTAGAATCCGAATCTTCGTGGATCCAGCGATCATTAGGTGGAGCAATGTAATCCACATGGGAAGTATGACCGATTAACAGTTTGTAACGTGGTTTCGTCTATGAAGTCTGGCCCCTATACATTATGATCCTCCTCATTGTATCCTCGTTAATATGCTCAAGTAACATCAGATCAGCTTCAACCTCCGGATCTTTCACCAAATTCGGTTCCAAATGGTTGATAATCAACTGCAAGAACCGCGAATACATAAGAAACTTGTTTCTCCGGGTCGTACAGTTTTCTTTGAGATGGTAGAAGATCATCTCAGAGAAATTGAATGGTTTGTTTAGCACAAGGGTAACAAATGCAGATTGTAATCTCCCTTCCTACCTTCAAGGCAATGAATAAGTACATGTAAGAGATACTTTTACTGTTCACACAAGAATGCCTTGTTATACATCGACTTCTCTAAATCCCCTTATACCTTAACCTTACAAACAACCCCCTGATCAGCGATCTTTCAAACTCATACTTATCATCAACAGTATCACCAAACTGCCACACATCACGAATCACTAGAATAGACACAGTGATCGTTTTACCCTGAATCCTGGCCACGATGTTATTCTTCTTAGCAGCATATTATTCTGTATCCCAGAATGGCCGGATAATGCTCTGATGAACATACATGCCGGTCGAAATAGCAAAATAAATCATTGACCGCTTCTGGAACCTGACAATTCCACCAAAACATGGATGTACCAAAGAACTCGTCCTCTAAGAAAGCACAAATGTTATGCTTTGTATCCCAATCCAACAACAGTAATTCAACTTCAGGTTCAGCAACAGTAGGTTCATCTTCGGATTCAGCAACAATTGGATTGTCTGCTTGAGCAAGTAGATTTTATTGTATGATCGATACTGTTTGTTGCTCAAGATTTTCTTCAATAACAATGTCTTGAAAATTATCAGCCATTCTGGTAAAAACGAATACGTTATAAACAATTTCCAATAATAACTTTAGAATAACGAATGGCCTCTTCATTCGTTATGACTTGTTTAGTGAATAGGTCATTCGTTAATATTTTAACGAATGGTCTTTCATTCGTTAAAACTGTTAAAGTCATTCGTTATTGATTCTAACAAATGAGTTTATTCATTTTGAGAGATTAACGAATATCCTTATTCGTGAATGACCATATAACGAATGTATATACATTCGTTATACTTTTAACGAATGAAATCAAATTGATGCTAAGTTTGTTTGACCAAACAAGTCCAAGTCAAAATTGATTTTGAATTCAGAAGTCAAAACGACGAAGCTTAATTTCTGAAAACCAACTGAAAGCCATTAATAATCCTTAAAATGTAATCGAATGTCATTGATGATAAACCAGACATTATTAATTCAATTATAAGCAACATATGATCTGAAAGTCATTAATATTCCTTAAAATGCAATCGAATGCCATCGATATATCATTGATGATAAACCAAACTTTATTAATTCGATTGTAAGCAGCATATGATCTGCTTATTTAGACAGTTTATGTCAGTTAGGCATGTTCATCAATTAACACATATAAACTTGTTTATAACCCATCAAAATCTGTATCACATGTGTCGTCCATACCTGTAGATCAACACTCAACGATTAATGGATGAAATAAGCAAATAAGAAATTTTTAAGGAAATTTAGGCAGGGTTTCTTTAGAATAGCAATGAAATAGTGAAGACGAACGAGAGCTGATTTGTTTTTAGGGTTTATAAACCCAAAGCAATAATTTCACGAATCCCAAGACTCATTCCTTAATTTAAACTAACAAATAAGACTTCATTCTTTATTTCAAATAATATCATTCGTTAAACAATTAATGAATAGCCTTCTTTCGTTAACCTTTTAATGAATAACCCTGTTAATTCGTTAACCTTGAACGAATGACAAAGTCATTCGTTAACTTTTAACAAATAACATAATAAAGTTTATCATTTGTTATCATGTATACAAATGAGTATTCATTCGTTGTGACGTAGCATAAGCGAATAAGTGTAACGCCCGCTAATTTTTTTTCGGTTTAAAGATTTCCTGCATGTAGAGTATGTATATTTCTTGGGAGTTATCCAGCATCTTTCGTTGACCCGACCACCTTCCCGGTACGTTAAGTTATCTAACCTTTTCTTCCAAGTTGCCATATCCCTTAAACTTTGAGGGCTAGTGTGTAACATTTTGTTATATCATAAAAAATAAAAAATCCTAACCCTAGCACCATTAGGCGCAGCCGATCGGCCAAGAGAACCCCCCCTGCGATTTTTCTTTGTTTCCGGCCAAGTCGTGAGCGTAAAACTTCAAGTAAAGGTTAGTCTATCGTCCATGCAACTCTTTTTACCATTAAACCCGTTATCGAACACGTTAGGGTTGAGTTTTGATGATAACAGTTTGCTGACAAATTTGTATACGTTTATTGTAGGGTCTGTAACGCGATTATAATCCATTGTTTTTGATCAATTCTTCATTCCATGATGTTCTACTTTGAGTCTAGTTTCCTGAAAGGTATAATATGTAATTTTTGGACGAGATTTGAATGGTTTTTATGAATTTATAAAATCGAGTGTCAAAGCTGATGCGGGATGACGGACTCTGGTCTGTCTTCCTGACATCATAACTCTTTTTCAACAAGTCCAAATTAGTTGGTTCCACTTCCGGAACTTAATATTTTGAGTTAAGAATCAAACCCAGTTGGAATCGTTTAATTTGGTTTGCTAATGAATTTTATAAAAATAAAACCATTTTGTTACGCACTGAAATAGCTGCACGTATCTTGCTGTATTGGAGGAATTTTTATAATTTTTTTGTCCACTAGAAAAATATAATAAAAATATTTTTATAAACCAAAGACATTTATTAAAGTCTAGTAAAATTTTAATAATTTATTTCAAAGGTTATCCTATGTAATTAAATGCATCTTCGCATGCTAAAATCTGCACGTTCTACTTGTTATTGATCGATAGGTTTGTTTTAGGCTTAACCGGTGGATGTTCAATTGTGTTCTTGTCGAGGCTATTTGAAGTGAGTTTTTGCACCACAATCTTCCTAGGTATGTCCCGTATATCATACCTAAAAAATCATGTTCATTGGTGTTCGTTAGATTGGTCAACTAGTTGTAGTTAGATTGTTAGTGTTCGGTTGACTAGAATTGTAGTTTGATGCGTTTAATGTGAGTGTTGAAGTGATTAACGGCCAATTCAGCTCGGGGACACTTGGTTTGATGTACGGGCTGTTGCAAAAACATTTTTATAAGTTATGTGGCTGAATTTGTTGTCGGTTACTCCAACGGGTCGGTACAACGCTCAATTGCGGTTATTGAGTAGTTGGTGCGTTGTACTTGCGAGTTACCTACCCATTTGACTCGTGTAGCATCGTGTAGACTTGTTGGCTGTGATTTTATCATAATGGGTCCACACGGGGCTGAGTTGGATGTTAACGGCCTAAACGAATCTTAAACGCAGGTATTGGTATCACCTAGTGCTTCCGAGGGTAATTTGGGAATTCTTTATTCCCGAGAGTACCTAAGGGTCGTTTTGGTGAATGTGAGACCTCGGGGGCTGTTGTGATTAAGTTTGATGAGGTCGAGGGTTTAGGTAACTCGAACCATGTTAGAACGTCTCATAGGATAAACGAGTCATCTTGATGTCATTAGTATTGACTGAATGTAAACCGACAGGTGTTTGAGTTTTGGGATTACTTAGGGATTCTCTAGCTTGTGGTGAATCCGTGTCTTGTGTCAGGTGAGTTCATGATGTCCCCTTTTTACTCTTTTAAGTTTTGGGCTAGCGTGCACACCTAAACGATTTTTACTGATGAAACGTTTAAACTATTTTATATAGGCTTGCTAGTATATAGTTGGCTTTGGAATGTTATAGTATGTATATATATGTATATATATATAAATTATTGTATGGCCTATATTTGGCGATGTTGTAGTCGTATCGACTACTGATGTTACGTATGCCTACTTTGTGTTTGCATGCGTTGATGAGATATTACATGTTTGGGTTGTACATTTGCTCAACCTTGATGTTACGTTTTTGGGTTGTACGTTTGCTCGACCCTGATGTTATTACTTGGATGTTATATATATATATATATATATATATATATAGGGATGTACTTATAAGGATGTTTATATATATATATATATGTATGTATATATATATATATGTGTGTGTGTGTGTGTGTGTGTATGAAAATGATTATTTATCAATGATGATGGTTTAACTAACGTATTCTTTTTACTTTAAAACTTTTGGAATGACTATCATGATTATTATTTACTGATGTTATTTATTCAAAACTTGAACTCACTCAGCTCAAGCTGACTTTGTGTGCATGTTAGTGTGAGTTTCAGGTTAGGAAGAGGATGCC
The DNA here is from genome assembly GCF_021521415.1 of Bidens hawaiensis. Lineage (NCBI taxonomy): Eukaryota > Viridiplantae > Streptophyta > Magnoliopsida > Asterales > Asteraceae > Bidens > Bidens hawaiensis. The sequence goes on along the minus strand of NW_027495769.1, from coordinate 209,421 downwards.
TTATCGCTTGGACGTGCACGAAGCTACTTGGATGGTGAAGGGCATACGTGGATGGAATATTTTATTTTTGAACATTTTAATTTAAAAAGTTTTATAAATATAATTGAATTAGTTTTGGGCAATATTCCCGGAATTTTGGGAACTTATTTTATTATTTATGTTTTCCGCTGAAATATATTCTGAGATGGTTATTTTAATGAAATGAATTGTTTTTAAGTTTAAATATTTTTACGAGTGTTTTGAATGAATACCAAGTGTGGGGTTTCCGGAGCTCGGGGCCTTACAATAAGTGTGAGCAGCAAATGAGTATATTCGTTATGATAATGAACGAATGAAAACACATTCGTTACACCGTAGTAACGAATGACATATTTACCTTAACGAATGGGAGATTTACCCTTCAAAGTAATTAAATAATCATCAAAACCCTAATTTTGATGAAAATACAGTAAAATATTCACTTTAGCAATCAAAGCTTGACCGTAAAAGTTTAAGTTATGCGGAAATACTTTAAAAACATTTTACTTTAAAATGTGGGGAAAAACTTTCTTTTTAATTTTGAATAATTCGCAAGCTTGGTAATCGAAAATAAAGAAGAGATGAAAATCTTTTTGAATTTTTGACAAATTTATATCAAAACACACACAAATATTTTTGTATTTCTCATTTTCCAAATGAAATGTAAAAACGAAAATGTAACAAAAAGAAGATCATTAAGCAGTGCATGTTTTTGTGAGTTCGAGTAGGGAATCATATTGACTTCTAACGTCCTAAACTAAACTTTAATTTCAGCCTATTATGCACATAATCCAATGGGAATTGCAAAGATAATTGTCCTCTTAAACTTTACATAGATTTTTCGGTAGTTTTACGATACGTATTTACGGTTTAATTAAGCACGAATCATATATGGACCCCACCTATCTATCTTTTATACAGTGAATTTCGCACATACGTTTTTATCTTTCTATAGAATTTGATTCACTATGAATCATGAAAAAATAATAAAAAGAAAATAAAGCAGACTGGTTAAAATTTTCTCTTAAGATCGGGATTACTACATGCAGATAAGATTCTATTTTAACAAAATAAAAAGATAAAATTTTGAAGTTGTATAAGGCCTTAGCAATCAAGTCGAATAATACCATATTATCGCGCGAAGAAAGTCCAAGGCTTTATACGAAACACCAAAAAATAAAGCCAAATATCCAAAACTTAATCCTCTGGTCGGATAGTCTTATCGCGCAGGAGAGAATCCAAGTTTTTAATTAAAAAAAAGAAAAAGAAAAGTTGAATTTCTTTGGAAACTGAAGTAAAAAAATAAGCTGAATTTCTTTGTAAAATTAACGCATGCATACACAACCATCTTTAAACTTTTTAATGTTTTAAATCAGATATTTAACTATTCATCAAGATGTTATACCACTAGATTCGGCAATTCTTTATGTTTATATCTTATCAGTACCTATATAATCTATCAAGCCTATCTTACATATCATATAGTTGATCTTACAGCAATTTTCAGTCTAATTTATTCATGTACTAGGTCCGTTAGGTCAATGTACTATCATTTTCTCTTTTTTACTTCAAGAACTCATTTTTGAGGAGCAAATTTTTTTAATGTCTTTGGGATTTTTTTTTCATATTTGAATGTTTTTGGGTTTTATCTATACAAACAGAAAATACAATATTTTTGAATTTTTATGCATTTTCTCCCCCTAAAACAAAAATATAAAGAATAAAAATAAACTAAAAGCTCTACAAAAAAATGATTAACCAAGCGTTTGAATTTCTTTTGAAGTTTTTATATAATTAATACCAAGCAAATATTGAAAGCGCATTTTATCAAACGCTTTGGTAAAAAAGTCAGTTTTCTGAAAATCCGTGTGTATCTTATCAATACTGATTAGTTTGTTTTCAAAACAATCACGGAGAAAACGATAACGTATCTCGATGCGTTTAGTTTTCGAGTGTTGAATGGGGATTCTTGGTTATACTAATATCAGCAGAATTATCAATAAATATGGGAGTAGTAAGAAACTTCAAACCGTAATCCCGTAGATGCTGTTGGATCCATAAAACCGGTGAACAACTACTCTAGGCTGCCACGTATTCGGCTTCGGCGATTGAAATGGAGACTGTTGCCTGCTTCTTAGACTGCTAGGAAACAAGATGGTTTCATAAGAATTGACATCCTGCTATAGCAGATTTGAAGTTGATTTTGCATCCTCCATAGTTCGAGTCGGTGAAAGCAGTAAGATCAAAACTATCCTTGGGATACCATAACCTGATGTTTAGATTACCCCTTAGATAGTGCAATATACGCTTCATAGCCGCCATGTGAGTCACTTGGGGACTCGACTGGTACCTGGCACACAAGCAAACAACAAACATAATGTTAAGGTGAGACGTAGTTAGATATATAATAGACCCGATCATAGCTCAATAGAGGGTTGGATCAACGGTATCCTCCAATTCATCCGGTGATAAATTGTGACCCACGGGAAGAGGTGTCGAGGGGATTTTTCCGTGATCTTGAATCGGCTCAAGACGTCGTTCACATATTTAGTTTGATGAATAAAAATTTCCAAATCAGACTGGTGAATCTACAACCCCAAGAAAAAGTTCATCTCTCCCATTAAACTCATCTCGAACTTCATGTGCATCGTGCTCTCGCATTCCTTACACAACGTGTTGTTTGTTGAGCCAAAAATGATATCGTCAACATAGATTTGGACGAGGAGAATATCATCACCAAGAGATTTGTATAAAAAAGTTCAATCCACAGTTCCCTGTTTGAAACCACTATCGATAAGATAGTCAGCAAGCGAGCTGTACCATGCTCTCGGGGCTTGGTGTAAACCATAAAGCTTTGTTTAATCGATAAACACGCTCTGAATAGTCAGGGTCTTCAAAACTGAGAGGCTACTTCACATACACTTTCTCATGAATTTGGTCTTTCTAGAATGCACTCTTCACATCCATTTGATACACTTTGAAGTTCTTGAAAGCCGCATAGGCAAGAAATCCTCATATAGCTTCCAACCGTGCTACTGGAGCATACACCTCTGTATAGTCAATGCCTTCCTGTTGATTATATCCCAATACAGCCAATCGTGCTTTGTTCTTCACGATCACCCATGGTCGTCCTTCTTACATTTAAACACCCACTTGGGTTGAATTGTTTCCTTAACCCTAGCAAGTTGATCGATAAGTTACCAAAAATCCAGTCGCACGAACTGCTGCAGTTCCTCCTGCATTGCCTCTACCCACGATGGTTCCTTCAGTGCCATTGAGACACTTGTAGGTTCTATCTGAGATAGAAAGCAAGCGCATTTAGTGATGTTTAATATACCAGTTGCATGCATATTGGCATATGCACACAACATATTATCATCACATACGTTAGCAACTTGACGTCGCGTTTTCACGCCATCGTTTACATTACCAATAATATTGTCTTGTGGATGATACGTGTTGTAGCATTTTGGGTGTTATCGTATTCGTTTCGTTTTGCTTAGCGGGTTGCGAACCTTATTCTGATCTTTGTTATTAATAAAGTTAAGCATTTATTAGTGAAATAATTATTTTTATCTTAGTTTATAATTCATTAACTTTCATTTGTGATAAATAGCCCATAGAAACTCTTAAAATCGCTTAAAATGGCTTAAAAATGTGTTTTTTGAACTACAGGGACTAAAACTGTCAATAGTTAAAATTCTGGTGAAGCTGCCCCTTCACGCTGTGCGAAGATGTCAACCCTGCATCTTAGCGTGGTGCGAAGATGCAACCAGATCAGCCAAATTAGTTCGTGATCTTCGTTTAATGCTAAATCTTTCCTAAATCAACCCTAAATCACGAAATTTGATCCACAAGTTATTGTATTTAGTGTGTAATGATGTCTAGGTCCATACTCAGTAATTTGGTTAATATATCGATGATCTAAAGACCCGATTTCGTCTTTAATTGTGTGATTCGGTTACCAAAATCGACCCGTTTCTTGTCCAACAAGTTAATATACCCCTATTTAATCAAATCATAACTCCAAACCCTAATGGTTACTGCAACTAAGCATTTCCAGCCGTCACATACCCTCCATCGACGATTTATTGCTCGTTTTTGCTCGATTAAGTGAAGACTATTAGCTGCGGTTTGATTTTTCCGGTTTTCTCATCTTTGACTTTGATTTTCCATTAATCCACGCATAACCCGAGTAAGTTGTTAACTGATCAAATGTTCATTAATACTCACTTTTTGATAACCCTCATTCAATTTCTGAGATTGAAAGGTATTGACGGGTCAATTCGAGTCAAACCCGTTTAAGGGCAAAATAGTCAATAACTTTGACTTAACGTTGTCTCATACTTCTGATCGGATTCAACGTTCGGTCCAGAAGACTTGTCTTCTCGTAACGAAATTTTAAGGCTTTTGACCAAAACCTGACTCCCGACTAGAAGTTCGGATTCTGGTCAGACTCGACTCGTTTAAACGTTAAAATTAACATAACTCAAGTTCTACTTATCTGTTTTGATTGCTTCCAGCGGCATTAGGTTCTTTTTTACTTATACTTTCATATTGTTAAGTTTCAGGTCCTGTTGATTATTATAGCTTGGCGTGTTAAACGGAAGGCTCTTTATTTTAATCTTAATATCTCATTAATTCACTTATTATTAAGGTGAGTTTTGTCATTCCCCTGTTTTACTTTTTTTTAAACGTTTTAGGGGCGTATGCGTACTATATATTTTCGTATTATATATATATCAACATTAGCAAACATTGTACTGTGAGTGAATTGCTGAACATATTTGCTATTTGCTTATTTGGTTATTTTACGCATTTGGAGAGGTCCGGCATATTCTCATATAGTATGATCATATGACCGTCTTGTTTAACCAGCTCCCGATTCGCTTGGCAATGGTTCACTTGACACTTATTTGCTCATTGGTTTGGTTACATTTACCGCTTTACTTACGTTTTGTTACCTTTCATATTATTATATATCATTGCAAAACTAATGGCATGCTCACTCAACATTATTGTTGGCAAATCTATCTATTTTATATGCATATGCAGGTTATCGCTTGAATTGATGAATTGAAGTCATGGATTGCTAGTTGAGACCATAGGCTTATTCAAGAACAATTTAACTTTTGGCCCCTGCAGAATGTCTTCTCAACTTCGCGCCGTAGCAACCGTCGTCCATCGGCTGCTCATGATCATCGTTAGGCTACTCGTATCACGAAAGAGCTCACTGCTGTTTTGCCCGAGGTTGTGGCTCAACTCCAAAATATCAACTCGAATGGATTTGCAACTTCGACTACATCGAATAACTTCTTTTATAAGAACTTCACGAGTGCGAAACCACCTTCCTATCTTGGCGAGGAGAATGCTACTAAGCTCATCCGCTGGTTCGAGAGTATGGAAAACATCTTCATCCACTGTGAGTGTCCGGACGACAAACGGACATTGTTCAAGGACCTCCAAGGTGTTGAGAAGTATTGGCCATGCCTTGAGAGGAGCTTAAGGAAGCCATGAAGAGAGAGTTTTGTCCCAAGCATGAACTGCAAAGGCTCGAGACGGAATTTTGGGAACTAAAGAAAATCGGTGGTGATAACTCAACCTATTCAAACCGATTCAAGAAACTGAGCCGGGTGGTACCTCATCTTGTAACCCCTTTGTCCCGCAGTATCCGCAAGTATATCCGTGGACTACCTACTATCTTCCGTGACGTGGTTGTCAGTCGAGACCCTCTCACGATTGAAGAAGCCATAACCCTCGCTACTTCCTTGACTGACGATCATGTTCGTGATGGTACCCTATCCCGAAAGGACTCCAAGCCTGCTGCTAAGAAGAGTAAAGCCGAATCCTCTACTGATGCCAAAGCCGACCCTAAGCTTGCCAAAACAACAACTCTAACCGCTACCAAAAGAACAAAAACAACCAAAAACGCAAGGCCCAACACCAAAACTATGCTGTGAACCAACCTAACAACCAAGCCCCAAACCAAAATGCACCCAACAAGAAGCCATATAATGGACCTCACCCACTATGCTCAATCTGTAACCGCCATCATCCCTCATCCACCACTTGTCGTCTTTGCACTTCGTGTAACCGTTATGGGCATCTTGCCAATACTTGCCGTGTACCTCCAAATGCACGAGCTATCACACCCCAACCTACGGCGGAATATGCCGGGGCGCGACATATTTATATCATAGCTCAAAGACACTAATAATAATAATAAGTGTCAATATCTAAATTTTATTTATTCACAACAATCGTATACAAACAATTCAAATGAAAAAAAAATATACAACATTTAAACTTTATAAATTTTAGCCTAAAGTCCAAGTCTATGTCTTCACTTCAAATAACTTCTTATAACAACCTGCATTATGCGTTAAAATAATTTGTCAACAACACATGTTGAGCGAGTAATTCATAGTTTGGTGTAAGTGTAAGGCCCCGTTCCCGGAAACCCTACTTTGGCGTTGGATTTACTCATAAACACAGTTCTAGATCAGAGTTAATTAAAACTTTTCGCGGAATATTTACTATTAAATATTCTTACAAAACATAAGTACTTGTTCTGAACAAAATACATTAAGTCTTTAACAATAACATAAACAACACGTGAATCTGCCAGTCTTCATCTCCTTGCCACGTGTCTCTCCTCAAGCGACCTGCCTCATCCTACTCACCTGTGTGCATACTAAAAGTCAGCTACGCTGAGTGAGTTCTAGTTTAACAGTTTATGGATTATTCTTACACACTTGTACCGTAGGTACCGTTCTTACCTTTATCCTGTTCTTATTTTCTTTCGTCTTACATTCACATTATTTTATTCCTTTATGTACATATAATTATTCTTACACATTCTTTCATTTACATACAAATGTTTCTTGTACTACTCTTGCATTATTCTTACACTTTCTTACAAACATACAGTTATTCTTACATTCTTGCACAGATATTATAAGGGTCTGCCACCCGACCTCTTGCAGAGATTATAAGGGTCTGCCACCCGACCTTTTGCACAGATATTATAAGGGTCTGCCACCCAACCTCTTGCACCGATATTTTAGAGTCGGCCACTCTATTCTTGCCCAGTTATTATAAGGGCCTGCCACCCTGACTCTTACATTAGGCTCTTACCATTCTTGCCCAGGTATTATAAGGGCCTGCCACCCTGACTCTTGCATTAGACTCTTACATTACGTTCTTTCTTGACTCATACAATCGTGTTGAGTTAACAAACTAGGCACATACAAATTCTATCAGCCCTATTTCATTCTTGCATTAATCATTCACACTAATCGTATAAGTATATATGTTACTAGTCTTACAAGTATGCACACAGCCCTAAAACATTTCAAAGAGAAATGGGGCTAGAAATTAGCTGTTGTCGGTTTCTCTCTAAGTTTATGGTTACACCTCTTCTCAGCTGGGCACGGCTAACTGTTTAGCAAGTTACAAGCATCATTTATCTGTCTCTACCACTTCTTACATCTGGGTTAATGAGACCCACAACTAACAGGGGTCCGGGGGCAGCGCCCCTTGCAGCGGGGTCTAGGGGCGGCAGCCCCTAGCAGGGTCCAAGGGGCAGAGCCCCAGGTTAGCTCAGAAAAATTTTATTTTCATTAATAGGTCCTTTATCATAAACGCATCAGAAAATGAATCACATGAAATTTAACATTGAATTTCGCATGGTAGTTTCGCTTCGCATGGCGTACGATGCGAAATTCTAGGACTTCGCATGGCATGGGATGCGAAGCCCTTTTTCATGCAATTAAGACCCGGTTACCTTACTTTGTCATTTTAAAGCCATTTTACTCCTAGACTCTTCCCTGGAACCCGATTTTTATCCTTTTTATGGGTTTTGGGTCGTACCAACTTTGTATACCCGTGTTTTCAAGGTCCGGATATCAGCTTTTTGTCCTATAACACCCCCGTGAGGTTATAGCTCACCAAGTTTATGTTTATCTTACGTTATACAACCCGATCTATCGTTCTAACAGTTTGCATGTTGAAATCAACCACAAAAACTCAACCTAGTTGGCCAAAAGTCACCTTTTTAGTCTCGGGTTCGGACCTGGGAAGATCCGAGGATCTTGGTGGTGTTTCTTGTCGTTTTATGGTGTTTACACCCAAGATTCGTTCTTCCGTGTGCACGGATTTGGATCCAGAATGTAGAGAGAAAGTGTGTGTATTCTTGAGTATGTGTGTGTTGTCAAAGGAAGGAAAATGGTGAAAGGGTGGAGGGGTTGGGTTTATATAGGGGGCTATGGGCCCCACAACCCACTCACAATTCCAAATCCAATTTTTTACCCAAACATTTACACACACAATCAAATTAACGACACACACGCATTAATAGATTTTCTTTTATTTATTAATCTCAAAATACGGATGTTACAGTAAGTATATTAATATTAATATGAGAAATAAACATTACGTATGTGAATAGCATCAATTAATATAAACAAGTATAAGTGTCTTTTCAATCATGCCACTAGAATATGGACATGTCTACTTGGATGAATTCGCAACCAATAACAACATAAAATAAATGTAACAAAAGTGTCTTTTCGAGCATTCCACTAGATTCAGACATGTCTACTTGGACGGCGTATGATCATACTATGACGATGAGGATGAGGATGAGATACCAACCAACCATAAAGCAGTAAACACATAATTCATATAACAGTCAGCAATTAATCAAGCATTATCACAACCACGCAATTAATGGAATTGTGTTTGCATGAAATAATATTAAAATAATAGTTTCTAGTACGCATAATCCCCCCCCCCCCAAAAAAAATAGAGAAAAAGGGGGAGTATGATTGCTCACCTTAGAGAATGGGTTAAACGAGGCGTAACGACAGTAACGGGAGGCCATTAAAACGAACGCGTCAGTTAATTCCCCAAGGAGTCTTGACGATAAGCCCTAGTTTTAAAAAATACAACTAAAATAAATATTCTAACGATTGTAACCGACTATAACATGACAACAAAACTAATGAAACGAAAAATTTACGACGAATTTGGGGTTTAGGGTTCATATAACGAATTTAGGAATTCGTTTTTGGATTTGTAAAATAAAACGTAAACAAATATGCTTAAATAATGTGCGATAAAGCTTGTATAAATATTGTGGTTAATCTAATATTGAATTTTTTTGTAATAAACATGTAGTGAAAATTTAAATAAAAATCAGAAATATAATTTTTGTCAAAACTACATCTTAAGAAAATATTTTATAACCTTTTTCCAAACGAACATGGTCGATAGAAATAATCTTAATAACATTTTGAAGCATTTCTAAAAGCGGTTAAGATGAAATATTTAATTATATTAAAAGGAACTAGTGCTTTTAATAAAATAAAATATGAAGTAGTTTAAATCCATTAATTTAAATTTGAATTTTGAAGATGATGTTTGGTGTGGAAGAATAACAGAAGGAAAAAATAAAAAAATAAAAATAAAAATCTTCTCCATTACAGAAAGGTGGTTTGAGAATTTTTAAAGCAAAATCAGTCTGTTTTTCCTTGTGTTCGATTCAATATGAAAGAAGCAATTCAATAAAAGTTTATACAAGTGTGACCATCGATAAGTACATATCGGGTTTGCTGATGCAAATCCAAGATTTCGTCCTTAGTCGTGACCCGAAGGATCTTCATGATGCCATTACCCTAGCCGGTAACCTCACCGAAAACCATGTTAAGGCTGGAACCTTAACGCGCAAGAGTACTAAAAAGCTTACCGAAAAAGCCACGACCGAGCCTCCCAGCGAGGACAAGGTCGAAACCTCATCAAAACCCACCAACACCAACTACAACAACAACAATAAACGCAAACGCCGGAACTATGCCCTAACCAACTCAAACCCATCACCAACCCAAATCCAACAAAAAGCCCTACACGGGAATATATCCTTTGTGTAGCACGAGTAAGTTTCACCACCCTATTACCACACAATGCCGAAAATGCTTCAATTATGGCCGCTTCGGTCACTTCATCAACACTTGTCGAGAAACTATTCAAAATCAATACAACTCATCCATCCCACAACCCACTAATCAACCATTTAACCAATCATATGCCCTACCTTATCCACCCATACTTCCAACCATGCATGCATGTTATCATTGCGGTAGCCCAAATCACTTTCGCAACACATGTCCAAAACTCTTTTATCAAATTCAAACCTACCCAAGCCCAACCAACCAACTTCAAATATATCAAGCCCAAAATTTCCAATCGCAAACCCAAGCTGATCAAGCCCAACCCATCCAAGCTATTCAACCTCAACCAAACCAAGCCGAGCAAACCCAAATGAATCAACCTAACCAGGGTACGAAAGGACGTGTGTAGATCAACGCCAATGAATTTCAACTTAGAAATCATGGCACCACTTCACACTAGTCCTTATGCCCAAAGACCTACATACTTCGAGAAGGCAAACGCTGCAAGCAACATTTTTTTATCCTTTTCGCATTTATTACTTTTGTTTTCTCATTTGAATAGTATCTCATTGTACTCAAATTTTCAATATTATTAATGAAATCATGGTTACATTTGATATATCTATCTTCATTTACTCTCCTCACAAACCACGACACGCATTGCTTATATTTATCTTTAGAATTATAATTGTTTGCTCATGATCAACTCAATTTAACGGCCTATGACCGGTGATCCCAAACGTAATCGTTAGTGGAAACCGGGACCATGTGCATGGCTATGTACCTGGTTAACTAATAGGAACCGTAATCGGGCCTGCCTATGACCGGTCACTTTTGATCTGGGGCTGTGAACTTGGTTAAGGCATAGCTATCTAACAGGAGCCCAATGCATGTATTTTATTTTACTGATTTTATATTCTCATTTACGATTTATCATTATCTCAATATGAGTGTCACAAAATTACGCCCTCCCCGTAATGGCGAAACCTACTCGGGAATATCACAACTAACAATCTTGCGTCAATATCTCTCTAATTTTGTTAGTTTCTTGTGGTTATCATATGTTCACACAATTTTTTTAGCCTATTATGACCCCCAATGTTTCGTATATTCGTCTTAATTATTGTGATGATTATTTTCATTTACTATAAAAAGAGTTTTTATTTTTGGTTTTAATACCCGACAACTTGTTACGTCTTTCAAACGCTCTATCTTGATATACATCAACTCTAAGAATTTTGATATTTAAGCTTGTTTAATCGTTTTGGTGTTGCACTAGTTATCTTGATATTTGACTTCAAGGGCTTTCTTTATTTTTTAATGGTCGTTAAATGTTGTTTCGCTTTTATTCCGAATTTTATCTGGATTTTCAAAAAAATTTTTAAGAGTGTATGTATAATTTTAACCCACTCAACGGAACGAACCATGCGGACCATGCGATGGAATAAGTAATTATGAGTGCACACGTAATTATCGAAACCCTCGCATGGAAGTCATGATGGGTACGTTGGTGTGCGAACAACTTAGAACCGAGGAACTATAGAACAATGGTACAAATGATATATAATATGACAAGATCATGGTGGATACGCCGTTGGTACATCCTATATATAAGTGGAATTGTCATATTATCCATTTGTAGCGTTTTTCGAGTCACTCGAATATCGGTGTTGTTTCGTTTTATTACAGAAATGATTTAGTATTTTGGGTTTACCCTTATTTTTTTTTCTTGTATTCTAATTTCAGGACGAAATTTCCAAAAGTTGTGAATACTGTGGCATTCGTCAATTTTTGAATCCGAAACCCGACCCATTTTGTGATATGATATATCATTAGATCAAGAAAGCATTAGAAAATTTAATGTTCGATTCAAGGCATCTAAATTGTGTAAATGTTATTTGGAAATTTACAAATTTTATTTTAATGTTTAAAGTTTCATTTAGAAACATAAAAGAAGTTTCCAAACATATACTTAAAATAAGGGGCCAATATTGTATTTATGTGAAACTTGATTTGGAAATAATATTAGCAGTATATCATCGTCTTCGTTCTGAAATTTCCAGCGTCAAATCCGGTGAGTTTTTAACACCAACAATTGGCCTAAACCAACTAATCAATTGTAACGCCCGTTAATTCCGGTTTCAAGAAAATTAAAGCTTGTAGAGTATGTATAATTCTCGGGATTTATCCGACGTTTCTCGGAAGCCTTTGCGTCATCTCGGTACGTTAAACCATTTAACTTTCCTTCCAATTTGCCTTACACTTCAATTTGGAGGGACTTGGATGTAACTTTTGTTTTTATATCATAAAACAAAACAAACCCTAACCCTAACTCCTACCAGTAGCCGATCGCATTAGCTACAGCCCTCCCACCTCGTTTTCCGTGCAGCTCCAGCCGAGTTCCAGCCCTCCCGAGTCTAATGTATTAAGTATCTACAACTCTTTTACACCTTAATTGATCATATTAACGTGTTTATTGGTCGTTAAGATTGAGTTTTGATGATAACAGCTTGATGACAGATTCGTATACGTTTATTGTAGGGTCTGTAACGTGATGTTAATCCACTGTTTTTAATTGATTCTTGATTCCATGATGTTCTACTTTGAGTCTAGTTTCCAGAAAGGTATAATACGTAATTTTTAGACGTGATTTGAATGGTTTTTATGATTTTATAAAATCGAGTGTCAAAGCTGATGCGGGATGTCAAATTCTGGTCTTTCTTCCCAACATCATAACTCTTTTTCAACAAGTCCAAATTAGTTGGTTCCACTTCTGTAACTTAATATTTTGAGTTAAGAATCAAACCCAATTGGAATCGTTTAATTTGGTTTGGTAATGAATTTTATAAAAATAAAACCATTTTGTTGCGCGCTGAAATAGCTGCACATACCTTTTTGTGTTGGAAGAATTTTTATGATTTTTGTGTCCACTAGAAAAATATAATAAAAATATTTTTATAAACTTAAGATAGTAATGCAACACTGGTAAAATTTTAATAATTTAATTCCATTTTTTTCCTATGTAATAAAATACATCTTGGCATGCTAAAATCTGCATGTTATATTCGTTATTGATCGATAAGTTCGTTTTAGGCTTAACCGGTGGCTGCCCTTTCTCGCATCTTTCGGGGCTGTTATAATTGAAGTTCGTGCTCCATCATCTTCTTAGGTATGTCTCTTACATCATATTATAATTTCATGGCCAATGGAGGTGTTTATGCCGGTCAATCGATTTTAGTTCGAAAACTAGGGTTTATCGGGCGTAGGATTGGCAATTGTTGAGTTTGATGTGTTAATCGATCGGATGACCGACCGAATCAGTTTGTACAGCCCGGGGGGTGGGGGGGTTTAAGGGCTATGGAAAAATTATTTTTTTGATGCTCGGGGCTGTTGTGGTTAGTGCTTCGTCAATCGAGTCGACGGTGCGCGAATTTTCGTTTAATTGTTAAAGTAAGAGTTGTAAAAAGGAACCGTCAACCCTATCCACTCAGGTGACATAATCTTGATGAATGAAAAGATTTAATATGGAATTTGGTCCATTCGGGGCTGATTCGTTTAGCAAATGGTTTTAAGGTTTATTACACGCGCATTCGACCTGATTTGACTATCCTTGGGCCTTGGGCCAAGTGTTGGGCCTTGGGCCAAGTGTTAGGCCTTGGGCCAAGTTGTTGGGCCTTGTGCCAAGTGTTGGGCCTTGGGCAAAGTTGTTAGGCCTTGGGCCAAGTGTTGGGCTTGAACGGCCCATTAGACAAGAGTGTTCTTACGGTCTTGTTTAGTAACGTGTTGTGTATAATTTACAGGCCCTTGCTTGTGATTGTGCACTTAGGGATTCCTAGCTCGTTGCAGGTGTTCGATTGATTTCAGGTGAGTTCATGATGCCCTTTTTACTCTTTTTACTTTTGGGCTAGCATGCACACTTAAGTGTTTTCTTACATGGTGAAAGGTTTTAAACGAATTTATATAGGCTGGCTAGCATATGGTAGGCCTTGGGATGTTAAATATTTATATATGTATATACATTATTTCTTGGCTTATATTTAGCGACGTTGTAGTCGTTTCGACTACTGATGTGGCGTACGCCTACTTTGTGTTTGCATGCGTTGATGTTACGTGTTTGGGTTGTACGTTTGCTCGACCCTGATGTTATACGTGGATGTTATATATATATATGGTCATATATTTCTTAAGGTTATACATATTACTTGTGGTCTAGGCTCGAGGTTACTATTAGGCCTAATATTAATTCCTATGATTTTGCCTGATGAAACGTTTAATTTTATATTAGGCTTGCTAGTATATAGTTGGCCTTGGAATGTTATAGTATGTATATATATATATATATCTAAATTATTGTTTGGCCTATATTTGGCGATGTTGTAGTCGTTTCGACTACTGATGTTGTGTATGCCTACTTTGTGTTTGCATACGGATGGATGGTGATCTTGGCCGGGCCAAACTATACGACTCAGGTTATTAAATCCTGTGGCGGGTCCTGAAAAGCCCGTGAGGGGGGAGGCTCGTGTGGCATGATCATCATCGGATGTTATGTGTTTGGGTTGTACGTGTGCTCGACCCTGATGTTATTACTTGTATGAGATGTTACGTGTTTGGGTTGTACGTGTGCTCGACCCTGATGTTATTATTTAATTGGATGGTATTTATAGGGATATAAATATATGGATGTATATAGATGTCTAAGTATGAATACTTAGTGTTGATGATGGCCTAACTGTTCGTATCCCGTATTATATTTAAACTCTTGGAATGTTTTATAGTCCCGTTTTGATATTTAAACTCTGGAAATGTTTTATAATCCCATTTTTATATTTAAACTCTTAGAATGTTTTATAATACCATTTTTATATTTATACTCTTAGAATGTTTTACAATCCCGTTTTCATATTTAAACTCTGGGAATGTTTTATAATCCCGTTTTTATATTTAAACTCTTGGAATGTTTTATAGTCCCGTTTTTATATTTAAACTCTTAGAATGTTTTATAATCCCATTTTTATATTTAAACTCTTAGAATGTTTTACATTCCCGTTTTCATATTTAAACTTTGGGAATGTTTTACAATCCCGTTTTTATATTTAAACTCTTGGAATGTTTTATAGTCCCGTTTTTATATTTAAACTCTTAGAATGTAATCCCATTTTTATATTTAAACTCTTAGAATGTTTTACAATCCCGTTTCCATATTTAAACTCTGGGAATGTTTTATAATCCCGTTTTTATATTTAAACTCTTGGAATGTTTTATAGTCCCGTTTTTATATTTAAACTCTGGGAATGTTTTATAATCCCCTTTTTATATTTAAACTCTTAGAATGTTTTATAATCCCGTTTTTATATTTAAACTCTTGTAATGTTTTATAGTCCCGTTTTTATAATTAACCCCTTGGAACGATTTATTTAAATGTTTATTATTAAAACTTGAACTCACTCAGCTTAAGCTGACTTTGTGTGTATGTTAGTATGAGTTTCAGGTTTAGAAGTGGATGCTACCGCTTGGACGTGCTGGATGCTACTCGGGAGGTTGAAGGCATATCTAATCGAAGAATTAATAATTCAAATTGTTTCTTTTAATTTATTACTATAAGCATTTAAATTTTAGTTTTGGGTACTTTTCCTGGTTTTTGGGAATTTTGATGTTATTTATTCCGCTGTTGATTACTCTGAACTGATTTTAATAAGATGAACATGTTTGGTTTTAAATTTTGAGAATTTTTGAATATGATTACCAACTGTAGGATTCCCGGGATTCGGGGTCTTACAAGTTGGTATTAGAGCCATGGTTCGAGGGATCCGATTATTCTCGAATGCTTGGACTCGAACTGTAAAAGAAAAGACTAGAAATGCCAACCGCGAGTAGCTGCACGCCAAGAGGTAAATTTTATATTTGTTTATTCGTTTTTAGGCGCATTAAAGTTTTATTATGTGCCTATTTGCTTAAATGTTAGATGGGTTGCTAATATTGTTAGGGGCAGAGGGTGCTTAGGATGGGCGGGTAAAGTAAACGATTAATAACACTTGATCAACGTTATTAGCAGTTTACCCGTTACCTTCCATGTTCTAAACGCTACCTGTGCTTGACCGTGTTAGGGTTCTGTCTTTGTAGGGATAGGATATGGCTAATGCACGTGTCATTAGCGTTAAAGTTACTCTCATTCCTTAAATTCTCCCGTTCGTTTCCCATCCTCTCGAACGCTTTGCGCGTAATGGTTTAGCTGAGGCGTAGCATACTATTACTCTAGGTTTCCTTACTACTTGTTGAGCTTTAAGCTTCGTTTCTGTTTGACTCAGGCGCTAGTAAAGGTTTTGTCCCTATCGTCCTCGTGTGCGATTAGATGATTAGGTTTCGTCTCCATCCACATCCGTTCCTTTTGCAACGGGATTCGGGGACGAATCCCATTGTAAGGAGGGTGGACTTGTAACGCCCGTTAATTCCGGTTTCAAGAATTAAAGCTTGTAGAGTATGTATAATTCTCGGGATTTATCCGATGTTTCTCGGAAGCCTTTGCATCATCTCGGTACGTTAAACCATTTAACTTTCCTTCCATTTTGCCTTACACTTCAATTTGGAGGGACTTGGATGTAACTTTTGTTTTTATATCATAAAACAAAACAAAGCTTAACCCTAACTCCTACCAGCAGCCGATCGCAGCAGCTACAGCCCTCCCACCTCGTTTTCCGTGCAGCTCCAGCCGAGTTCCAGCCCTCCCGAGTCTAATTCAAGGTCGGTATTAAGTGTCGACAACTCTTTTACACCTTAATTGATCATATTAACGCGTTTATTGGTCGTTAAGATTGAGTTTTGATGATAACAGCTTGATGACAGATTCGTATACATTTATTGTAGGGTCTGTAACGCGATGTTAATCCACTGTTTTTGATCGATTCTTGATTCCATAATGTTCTACTTTGAGTCTAGTTTCCAGAAAGGTATAATACGTAATTTTTGGACGAGATTTGAATGGTTTTTATGATTTTATAAAATCGAGTGTCAAAGCTGATGCGGGATGTCGGATTCTGGTCTTTCTTCCCGACATCATAACTCTTTTTCAACAAGTCCAAATTAGTTGGTTCCACTTCTGGAACTTAATATTTTGAGTTAAGAATCAAACCCAATTGGAATCGTTTAATTTGGTTCTGTAATGAATTTTATAAAAATAAAACCATTTTGTTGCGCGCTGAAATAGCTGCACATACCTTTCTGTGTTGGAAGAATTTTTATGATTTTTGTGTCCACTAGAAAAATATAATAAAAATATTTTTATAAACTTAAGATATTAATGCAAAACAGGTAAAATTTTAATAAGTTAATTCCATGGTTTTCCTATGTAATAAAATACATCTTGGCATGCTAAAATCTGCATGTTATATTCGTTATTGATCGATAAGTTCGTTTTAGGCTTAACCGGTGGCTGCCTTTCTCGCATCTTTCGGGGCTGTTATAATTGAAGTTCGTGCTCCGTCATGTTCTAAGGTATGTCACTTACATCATATTATAATTTCATGGCCAATGGAGGTGTTTAGGCCGGTTAATCGATTTTAGTTCGAAAACTATGGTTTATCAGGAGTAGGATTGGCAATTGTTGAGTTTGATGCGTTAATTGATCGGATGACCGACCGAATCAGTTGTACAGCCCGGGGGGGGGGGGGGGTTTAAGGGCTGTGGAAAAATTATTTTTTTAATGCTCGGGGCTGTTGTGGTTAGTGCTTCGTCAATCGAGTCGGCGGTGCGCGAATCGTTTAATTGTTAAAGTAAGAGTTGTAAAAAGGAACCGTCAACCCTATCAACTCAGGTGACATAATCTTGATGAATGAAAAGATTTAATATGTAATTTGGTCCATTCGGGGCTGATTCGTTTAACTAATGGTTTTAAGTTTTATTACACGCGCATTCGACCCGATTTGACTATCCTTGGGCCTTGGGCCAAGTGTTGGGCCTTGGGCCAAGTTGTTGGGCCAAGTATTGGGCCTTGGGCCAAGTTGTTGGGCCTTGGGCCAAGTGTTGAGCCTTGGATGTATATAGATGTCTAAGTATTCATACTTAGACATCTATATACATCCATATATTTATATCCCTATAAATACAATCCAATTAAATAATAACATCAGGGTCGAGCACACGTACAACCCAAACACGTAACATCTCATCCAAGTAATAACATCAGGGTCGAGCACACGTACAACCCAAACACGTAACATCCGATGATGATCATGCCACACGAGCCTCCCCCTCACGGGCTTTTCAGGGCCCGCCAGAGGATTTAATAATTTGAGTCGTATAGTTTGGCTTGGCCAAGATCACCATCCATCCGTATGCAAACACAAAGTAGGCATACACAACATCAGTAGTCGAAACTACTACAACATCTCCAAATATAGGCCAAACAATAATTTAGATATATATATATACATACTATAACATTCCAAGGCCAACTATATACTAGTAAGCCTAATATAAAATAGTTTAAATGTTTCATCAGGAAAAATCGTAGGAATTAATACTAGGCCTAATAGCAACCTCGAGCCTAGACCACAAGTAATATGTATAACCTTAAGAAATATAAGACCATATATATATATAACATCCACGTATAACATCAGGGTCGAGCAAACGTACAACCCAAACACGTAACATCAACGCATGCAAACACAAAGTAGGCATACGCAACATCAGTAGTTGAAATGATTACTACATCGTCAAATATAGGCCAAGAAATAATGTATATACATATATATATATATATTTAACATCACAGGGCCTACCATATGCTAGCCAGCCTATATAAATTCGTTTTAAACCTTTCATCATGTAAAAAAACACTTAGGTGTGCATGCTAGCCCAAAAGTAAAAAGAGTAAAAAGGGCATCACGAACTCACCTGGAATCAATCGAACACCTGCAACGAGCTAGGAATCCCTAAGTGCACAATCACAAGCAAGGGCCTGTAAATTATACACAACACGTTACTAAACAGGACCGTAAGAAGACTCTTGCCTAATGGGCCGTTCAAGCCCAACACTTGGCCCAAGGCCTAACAACTTTGCCCAAGGCCCAATACTTGGCACAAGGCCCAACAACTTGGCCCAAGGCCCAACACTTGGCCCAAGGCCCAACAACTTGGCCCAAGCCCAATACTTGGCCCAAGGCCCAACACTTGGCCCAAGGCCCAAGGATAGTCAAATCGGGTCGAATGTGCGTGTAATAAACCTTAAAACCATTTGTTAAACGAATCAGCCCCGAATGGACCAAATTCCATATTAAATCTTTTCATTCATCAAGATTATGTCACCCGATTTGATAGGGTTGACGGTTCCTTTTTACAACTCTTACTTTAACAATTAAACGAAAATTCGCGCACCACCAACTCGATTGACGAAGCACTAACCACAACAGCCCCGAGCATCAAAAAAATAATTTTTCCACAGCCCTTAACCCCCCCCCCGGGCTGTACAAACTGATTCGGTCGGTCATCCGATCGATTAACGCATTAAACTCAACAATTGCCAATCCTACGCCCGATAAACCCTAGTTTTCGAACTAAAATCGATTGGCCGGCCTAAACACCTCCATTGGCCATGAAATTATAATATGATATAAGAGACATACCTAAGAATATGACGAAGCACGAACTTCAATTATAATAGCCCCGAAAGATGTGAGAAAGGGCAGCCACCGGTTAAGCCTAAAACGAACTTATCGATCAATAACGAATATAACATGCAGATTTTAGCATGCCAAGATGTATTTTATTACATAGGAAAACCATGGAATTAAATTATTAAAATTTTACCAGTGTTGCATTTATATCTAAAGTTTATAAAAATATTTTTATTATATTTTTCTAGTGGACAAAAAAATCATAAAAATTCTTCCAACACATAAAGGTATGTGCAGCTATTTCAGCGCGCAACAAAATGGTTTTATTTTTATAAAATTCATTACCAAACCAAATTAAACGATTCCAATTGGGTTTGATTCTTAACTCAAAATATTAAGTTCCAGAAGTGGAACCAACTAATTTGGACTTGTTGAAAAAGAGTTATGATGTTGGGATGAAAGACCAGAATCCGACATCTCGCATCAGCTTTGACACTCGATTTTATAAAATCATAAAAACCATTCAAATCTCGTCCAAAAATTACGTATTATACCTTTTTTGGAAACTAGACTCAAAGTAGAACATCATGGAATCAAGAATCGATCAAAAACAATGGATTAACATCGCTTTACAGACCCTACAATAAACGTATACGAATCTGTCATCAAGCTGTTATCATCAAAACTCAATCTTAACGACCAATAAACGCGTTAATATGATCAGTTAAGGTGTAAAAGAGTTGTAGATACTTAAAACCGACCTTGAATTAGATTCGGGAGGGCTGGAACTCGGCTGGAGCTGCACGGAAAACGAGGGGGGAGGGCTGTAGCTGCTGCGATCAGCTGCTGGTAGGAGTTAGGGTTAGGGTTTGTTTTGTTTTATGATATAAAAACAAAAGTTACATCCAAGTCCCTCCAAATTGAAGTGTAAAGCAAAATTGAAGGAAAGTTTAATGGTTTAACGTATCGAGATGACGCAAAGGCTTCCGAGAAACGTCGGATAAATCCCGAGAATTATACATACTCTACAAGCTTTAATTCTTGAAACCGGAATTAACGGACGTTACAATTGATTAGTTGGTTTAGGCCAATTGTTGGTGTTAAAAACTCACCGGATTTGACGCCTGAAATATCGGAATGAAGACGATGATATACTGCTGATAGTATTTCCAAATCAAGTTTCACATAAATACAATATTGGCCCCTTATTTTAACTATATGTTTAGAAACTTCTTTTATTTTTCTAAATGAAACTTTAAACATTAAAATAAAATTTTTAAATTTCCAAATAACATTTACACAATTTAGATGCCTTGAATCGAACATTAAATTTTCTAATGCTTTCTTGATCTAATGATATATCGGATCACAACATGGGTCGGGTTTCGGATTCAAAAATTGACGAATGTCACACGAGCCGCTCCACAACAACCCGCACCGTCTGCTCCTAGAACTAATAACCCTCAAGCTCAAGCTGGTGTTCCAAATACCCGTGCTTTCTACAATTGTGGAGATCCTACCATCTCTGTAATATGTGCCCATTTCTAGCACGTGCCAATCAAGCCCAAGTTGTGCCTGCACCATACTACACGAGCCAAGCTTATCAAGTTCAAACCTACTAACTCCCAATCCCTCAAAGCTTTGCACCTCACACCTATGCTCCTCAAGTTCCGCAACTTATGGCGTCACCACCTGCTACTGCTGAAGTTCCTGCTATACAAGCCCCTTCGACTAATCAAGCTGCAACAACTGTTCAAGGTTCGAATGGTCGTGCCTTCATGATGAATGTGAATCAAGCCCAAAGCTCAAGTGATGTGGTGAATGGTACGTTCTCTATCAATAACCATTTTGCTTTCGTGTTATTCGATACTGGTGCCGATAAGAGTTTTTTCTCTTTAGACTTTTGCATATATTATTGACATGCCTTGGGATAGGTTGTCTAAGCCTTTTACCGTAGAAGTAGCTAATGGAAATTCAATTACTATCGATTCGGTTATTCGGGATTGTGTCATAGTTCTTAATATGGTCAAGTTCCGTATAGATCTTATTCCGATGCAAATGGGGAGTTTTGATGTCATAGTTGCGATGGATTGGTTAACTTTAAATCACGTTGAGGTCGTTTGTTTTGATAAGTTCCTTCGTATACCTCTTCAAGATGGTCGTATCCTTAAAGTATTCGGTAGTACGCTTACTTCTAAGGTAAATCTTATGTCGTGCTTGCAAGGTCAACGTTATTTGTGTAAGAAGTACGTTGCCTTTTTGGCGCTTGTGGTGGAGAAAGATAAGGAGAAGAAGAATATTCAAGATATTCCTATTGTGCGCGATTTTGCCGACATCTTTTCTGAGGACGTTGTTGGACTTCCTCCTATTCATCAAGTCAAGTTTCGTATTGATCTCGTACCTGGAGCTAATCCAGTTGCTAAAGCACCCTATCGTCTTGCACCGTCTGAAACGCAAGAGCTTTCGAGCCAATTACAAGAACTCTCTGATAAGGGTTTCATCTGCCCGAGTTCTTCTCCTTGGGGTGCACCTGTTTTGTTTGTGAAGAAGGATAGATCGTTTTGCATGTGCATCGACTATCATGAACTTAACAAGCTTACCGTCAAGAACCGTTACCCGCTCCCTCGTATCGATGATCTTTTCGATCAAATTCAAGGAGCCGCTTGCTCTCGAACATAGATCTCTGTTCGGGTTATCATCAACTTCGCGTTAATGAAGATGACACACCCAAGATTGCTTTCCGTACTCGATATGGGCATTACGAATTTTGTGTTATGCCTTTTGGGCTAACTAATGCACCCGCGGTTTTCATGGACCTCATGAACCGTGTGTATAAACCCTATTTGGATAAATTCGTAATTGTTTTCATTGATGATATTTTGATCTACTTGACATCCGAAAACGATCACAATGAGCATTTACATGCTATCCTTGACCTCCTACAGAAGGAACAATTGTATGCAAAGTTTTCAAAGTGTGAGTTTTGGCTTAAAGAAGTTCAATTTTTGGGCCATATCGTTAACGACAAAGATATCCATGTTGATCCCGCGAAGGTTGAAGCCATTAAGAATTGGAAGACACCGGCGTCTCCCACCGAAATTTGTTCTTTTCTTGGTTTGGCGGAATATTACCGTCGTTTGATTTTTAACTTCTCGAAGATTGCATTGCCCCTCACCGCTCTTACACATAAGGGTAAACCTTACGAGTGGGGGATCAAAGCAAGAAGAAGCATTTCAAACTCTTAAGGACATGCTTTGCAATGCGCCTATTCTCGCTCTTCCCGAAGGTATTGAAAATTTCATCGTATTCTGTGATGCTTCTAACCAAGGCCTAGGTTGGGTTCTTATGCAATGAGGCAAAGTTATCGCGTATGCTTAGAGAAAACTCAAGATTCACGAAAGGAATTATACGATGCATGATCTCGAGCTTGGTGCCGTCGTATTCGCCTTGAAGATTTGAATACATTATCTCTATGGTACAAAATGCGTAGTGTTTACCGACCATAAGAGTCTCCAACACATTTTTGATCAAAAGGAACTCAATATGAGACACCGTCGTTGGACCGAGTTGCTTAGCGACTATGATTGCGAGATTCGCTACCATCCCGGTAAATCGAACGTTGTGGCCGACGCTCTTAGTCATAAGAAACAAGTCAAATCCGTGTTGCTTACTTGTGTTCTTGTTCAAAATGATCTCAAAGAGCGTGTTCTTAACGCACAACACGAATTCGTCACCGAAGGCAACATGTATGACGAGATGTCGTGTGGTGCGGAATCTCAATTGGAAACCAAGCCCAATGGTTTACTTTATTTCCTTAATCGTTTATGAGTTCCCGATCGTGATGACCTTCGCACATTCATAATGGGCGAAGCTCATAAGTTACGATATTCCGTACATCCCGGTGCTGATAAAATGTACGCTGATCTTCGTTCCATCTTTTGGTGGCCCGGAATGAAGAAAGACATTGCTCTCTACGTTGCGAAGTGTCTCACTTGCTCTAAAGTCAAAGCCGAGCATCATCAACCTTATGGTTTGCTCGAGCAACCTCCCGTTCCCGTATGGAAGTGGGAAGATATTGCTATGGACTTTATCACTAAGCTTCCTTCTACCCGAAAGCAACATGATAGTATTTGGGAAATAATCGATCTTTTGACGAAGTCTGCTCATTTCATTCCCATCAAGGAAACATATTCTGTTGATCGATTGGTGCATATTTACATTGAAAGGATTGTTTGTCGTCATGGAACTCCGTTAACCATTATCTCCGATAGAGATGGCCGTTTGACTTCTCATTTTTGGAAGTCTCTCCAATCCGCTTTGGGAACTCGTTTGGATCTTAGTACTGCTTACCATCCGCAATCTGATGGTCAATCGGAGCATGCAATTCAAACCCTTGAAGACATGCTTCGCTCCTGTGTCCTAGATCTTGGGGGTAATTGGGATATTCATCTACCGCTCATTGAGTTTTCGTATAACAATAGCTTTCACTCTAGCATTGGTATGGCACCGTTTGAAGCTCTTTATGGACGCAAATGTTGTTCTCCTATTTGTTGGAATGAAGTTGGAGAATCTCAAGTTACAGGTCCGGAGTTAGTTCAAGAAACGACTGATCGTATTGCTCAAATCCGTCAAAATCTACTCGCTGCTCATAGTCGTCAAAAGAGATGCGGAAAAACGTAGGAAACCTCTTGAGTTTAATGTTGGTGATCGTGTTCTACTCAAAGTATCTCCGTGGAAAGGTGTGGTGAGATTTGGAAAGAAAGGGAAGTTATCTCATCGTTTCGTTGCTCCTTTTGAAATCATTGATCGTATTGGTACCATTGCTTATAGACTTGAACTTCCATCTGAACTCTCAAATGCTCATCCGGTATTCCATGTTTCGAATTTAAAGAAGTGTCTTGCCGAGGAAAATTTCTAAATACCTCTCGATGAAGTTCGTATTGATGAGACCAAGCATTCGTTGAAAGACCTATGGAGATCATGGACCACAAAGATAAAGTTACTAAGCGTAGTCAATACCGTTAGTCAAAGTGCGTTGGGAATCGAAGCAAGGAGCTAAATTTACTTAGGAACGTGAAGATCAAATGAAGGAGAAGTATCCTCATCTGTTTGCTACAGCTATTCTCTAATTTCGGAACGAAATTCCTAAAAGTAGGGGATATTGTAACATTTCGGGTTTTATCATATTTGTTTTGTTTATCGGGTTACGAACCTTATCCGGATCTTTCATATTAATAAAGTTAAGCATTTATTAGTCGAATAATTATTTTTATCTTAGTTTATACTTCCTTGCTTTCATTTGTGTAAGACCCTGAATCCCGGGAATCCTACAGTTGGTATTCATACAAAACACTTGTAAAAATACTTAAACTTGAAGACAATTCGTTTCATTAAAATAAGAATCTCAGAGTATAATTCAGCGGAAAACATAAATAATAAAATAAGTTCCCAAAACTAGGAGTATGCCCAAAACCAATTTAAATGTATTTAAATAAATGTTAAAAAGAAAACGTTTATTATTATTGAAACATCCGACTAAGGATGCCCTCCACCGTCCAAGTAGCTTCGTGCACGTCCAAGCGGTAATGCATCCACATCCTAACCTGAAACTTACACTAACATGCACACAAAGTCAGCTTGAGCTGAGTGAGTTCAAGTTTTAATAAATAACATCAATCATAATGATCATAATAGTCATTCCAAAGGTTTTAAACTGTAAACGGGATACATCAGTTAGGCCATCATCTTTAGTAAATAATCATCCTTATATATATGTATATATATATATACATATATATACACACACATATATATATACATACATATATATAAACATCTCTATAAGTGCATCCCTATATATATATAAATATATATATATAACATCCAGTAATAACATCAGGGTCGAGAAAACGTACAACCCAAACACGTAACATCTCATCAACGTATGCAAACACAAAGTAGGCATACGTAACATCCGTAGTCGATAACGACTACAACACCGCCAAATATTGGCCATACAATAATATATATACTTACATACTATAACATCCCAAGGCCAACTATCTACTAGCAAGCCTATATAAAGTAGTTTAAACGTTTCATCAAGCAATTCGCTTAGGTGTGCATGCTAGCCCAAAATCTTAAAAGAGTAAAAAGGGGGCATCATGAACTCACCTGACACGAGACACGGATTCACCACGAGCTAGAGAATCCCTAAGTAATCCCAAGACTCAAACACCTGCCGGTTTACATTCAATCAATACTAATGACATCAAGATGACTCGTTTATCCTACGAGACGTTCTAACGGGGTTCGGGTCACCTAAAGCATCGACCTCATCAAACTAAATCAAAACAGCCCACGAGGCCTCACATTCACCAAAACGACCCTTAGATACTCCCGGGAATAAAGAATTCCCAAATTACCCCCGGAAGCACTAGGTGATACCGATACGCGCGTTTAAGAGTCGTTTAGGCCATTAACATTCAACTCAGCCCCGTGTGGACCCATTATGATAAAATCACAGCCAACAAGTCCACACGATGCTACACGAGTCAAATGGGTCGGTAACTCGCAAGTACAACGCACCAACTACTCAATGAACGAAATTGCGCGTTGTACCGAACCGTTGGAGTAACCGACAACCAATTCAGCCCCATAACTTATAAAAATTATTTTTCAACAGCCCGTACATCAAACCAAATGTCCCCGAGCTGAATTGGTCGTTAATCAATTCAACCCTCGCGTGAAACGCATCCAACTACAATTCTAGTCAACCGAACACAATCTTTCAAACGATAACTAGTTGACCAATCTAACGAACACCAATGAACACGATACTTAAGTATGATATACGGGACATACCTAGGAATATTTTGGTGCAAACACTCACTTCAAACAGCCCTGACAAGAACACAATTGAACATCCACCGGTTAAACCTAAAACGAACTTATCGATCGATAACAAGTAAAACGTGCAGATTTTAGCATGCGAAGATGCATTTAATTACATAGGATAACATTTGAAATAAATTATTAAGTTTTTACCAGACTTTAATAAATGTCTTAGGTTTATATAAATATTTTTATTATATTTTTCTAGTGGACACAAAAATTATAAAAATTCCTCCAACACAGCAAGGTACGTGCAGCTATTTCAGTGCGCAACAAAATGGTTTTATTTTTATAAACTTCATTACCGAACCAAATTAAACGATTCCAATTGGGTTTGATTCTTAACTCAAAATATTAAGTTCCAGAAGTGGAACCAACTGATTTGGACTTGTTGAAAAAGAGTTATGATGTCGGGAAGACAGACCAGAATCCGTCATCCCGCATCAGCTTTGACACCCGATTTTATAAATTCATAAAAACCATTCAAATCTCGTCCAAAAATTACATATTATACCTTTCTGGAAACTAGACTCAAAGTAGAACATCATGGAAATAAGAATCGATCAAAATCAATGGATTAACATCGCGTTGCAGACCGTACAATAAACATATTCGAATATATCAGCAAACTGTTATCATCAAAACTCAACCCTAACGTCTTCGATAACGGGTTTAATGGTGAAAAAGACTTGCACGGACGTTAGAATAACCTTGAATTGAAGTTTTATGGCTTAATCTTGGCTGCACAGAAGAAATTCGCAAGGGGGGGGGCTGCACTATGCCGATTGGCTGCAAGAGAGGGGGAGGGGATTAGGGTTTTGTGTTTTGTTATAATATAAAATATTTTCATCCTAGCTCCTCCAAATTGAATGATATGGCATCTTGAAAGAAAAGTTAAATGATTTAACGTACCAGGATGATGAGAAGATTTCCGAGAAAAGTCGGTTAAATCCCGAGAAACATACATACTTTACAAGCTTCGAATCCTTGAACCGAAAATTAACGGGCGTTACAATTTGTGCCAAATAGCCCTTAGAAGCTCTTAAAATCGCTTAAAATGGCTTAAAATGCGTTTTTAGAACTATAGGGACTAAAACTATCAAAAGTTAAAAGTCTGGTGAAGCTGCACCTTCACACGGCGCCAAGATGTAAGCCTTGCTTCTTAGCGCGGCGCGAAGATGCAACCAGATCAGCCAAATTTGTTCGTGATCTTCATTTAATGCTAAATGTTTCTTAAATCAACCCTAAATCACGAAATTCGAGCCACAAGTTATTGTATTTAGTGTGTAATGATGTCTAGGTTCATACTCAGCAATTTGGTTAATATATCGATGATTTAAAGGCCTGATTTCATCTTTAATTGTGTGATTCAGTTACCAAAATCGACCTGTTTCTTGTCCAACAAGTTGATATACCCCTATTTAAACCCATCATAACTCCAAACCCTAATGGTTACTGCAACTAAGCATTTCCAGCCATCACATACCCTCCACCGATGATTTCTTGCTCGTTTTTGTTCGATTAAGTGAAAACCATTAGTTACAGTTCGACTTTTCCGGTTTTCTCTTCTTTGACCTTGATTTTCCATTAATCCACGCATAACCTGGGTAAGTTGTTAACTGATCAAACGTTCATTAACTCACTTGTCGATAACCCTCATTCAATTTCTGAGATTGAGGGGTATTGACGGGTCAATTCGAGTCGAACCCGTTTAAGGGCAAAATAGTTAATAACTTTGACTTAACGTTTTCTAATACTTCTGATCGGATTCAACGTTCGGTCCAGAAGACTTTTCTTCTCATAACAAAATTTTAAGGTTTCTGAAAAAAAACCCGACTCCTGACTCGAAGTTTGGATTTTGGTCAGACTCGACTCGTTTGAACGTTGAAATTAACATAAATCAAGTTCTACTCATCCGTTTGGATTGATTCCAGCGGTATAGGTTCGTTTTTACTTATACTTTCATATCGCTAAGTTTCAGGTTATGTTGATTATTCTTGTTTTGCGCGTTAATCGAAAGACTCTTTATTTTATTCTTAATACCTTATTAACTCGCTTATTATTAAAGGTGAGTTTTTCCATCCCTCCGTTTTACTTGTTTTTAAACGTTTTGGGGGCGTATGCGTTCTATATATTTTCGTATTATAAATATATCAACATTAGCAAACGTTGTACTGTGTGTGAATTGCTGAACATATTTATTATTTGGTTACTTGGTTATTTTACGCATTCGGAGAGATCCAACATATTCTCATATAGTATGATCATACGATCGTCTTGTTTAACTGGCGCCCGATTCGCTTAGCAATGGTTCACTTGACACTTATTTGCTCATTGATTTGGTTGTATTTACCGCTCTTCTTATGTTTTGCTACCTTTCATATTATTATATATCATTGCAAAACAGATGGCATGCTTACTCAACATTATTGTTGACAAATCTATCTATTTTATATGCATATGCAGGTTATCGCTTGAATTGAAGAATTGAAGTCATGGATTGCTAGTTGAGACCATAGGCTTATTCAAGAACAATTTATTTAAGTTTTAAGTTAGATTATTTCTTTTACTATGAATTATTGTTTCGAATTATTTGCTATTTTTGGATGTTATGTCTTCATTGGAATAAAATTTATTATTAGATATTGTCACGTTTATTGTATGATAGTTAACTCGAGCTATGAACAATCATGCTCATGCCCCGGCATTTCCGCCTTAGGTTGGGGCGTGACACGTGTGAATCCGAAGAGATGGCTTCTCAGGAACCAATACATTATCTTCCAAATTGGTAATATTTTCTTCAGCTGAGTCTTCAGACACTGTTTGAGAAAAAACTCCATCTTGAATAATTTCAGGAATCACCTGAGAATCTTCCAATGGAATTGATGAAGAATCTACAAACTCGGCATCATCAGAATTCCAGAAACCGCATCAGACGTTTCCAGTTGGTAAGATGCAACTGGTTCTTCATAATTTGAAGATCTTGGAATGGAAAATAATTGGTCTTCCAAATATGCGCGTACCAAATCTTTAGGTTGCACCTCAACCGATGGAGTGAATGAATTAAATATGGATTCGTATCGAGCATCCAGTTGGGCCATTTGTAGGTAGGAGGTGTGGTGTAACTTTGGTAATGCACATGATACCATTCCTCCACACATCCCTAAGAGAGGTTAAACAAGCACACTCAATTGTTTTCTCTTCGAATTTCCCAGCATCCAGTTTCAGCATTGTACACGGGCATCCGAAAGGTTCAAGATATTTGAGGTCCAGCTTACGATTATTAAGCAACTCATAGCTTGTCTTTTTGAGCTTCTTAATCGTAAGGACACGACTTAATGTGTAGCAGGCGGTATTCACAGCTTCGTTCCAAAATTGAATGGGAAGCTTAGAATCTGCTAACATTGTCCTTGCCGCCTCAATCAGGGTTTGATTCTTCCTTTCAGCAATACCATTTTGTTGTGGCACATATGGAGCACTGTATTCCCGATGTATCCCTTTTTGAATACAATAGAAATCCAATAGGTTAGTTTTGAACTTCGTGGCGTTATTACTTTGAATTCTTCTCACTTTATGTTTATAAAGCGATTCAACCTTGGTGATCAAATTCTTAATGAAAGCTGGTGTGTGATATTTGGTACTCATAAATAATACCCATGAAAATCTTGAATAGTCGTCAATAACGACCAACCAATACAAATCAACCGCAATACTCGGACGATTCATTGGGCTAAATAAAACCATGCGAAGTCACTCCCGCAGAGTATCAATAGAATTAATTAGCTTCGACGGTTGAGGTTTCTTCTTTTGTTTCCCCTTCTTGCATGCCACATAGTGACCGTTCAATTTGAAGTTCTTCAATGATACCCCAAATCCACCAAATCATTCGCCATAAGATGATTCATTTTGCGAATATAGATGTGCCCCATACGTCTGTGCCATAGAATCGTATCTTTCTCGGTAGCTTTTGATACAAAACACGTTTCAGAAGGAGAAGAAGATACTTTAATCCCCATGTCTAAGACATAATATCATTTGGTCGTGGAGATCTCATGACAACCATTTCTTCAGGAATTGTGAATCCCGGTTGAAGGAGAACACATTCCTAGTCAGTAAATAAAGTAGTGTATTTCTTTTCACATATCTGAGAAACGCTCAACAGATTTTGATCCACTTTATCACAATAATTTACCCTCTTAGATGTAATACAAGCATTTAAGGCTTCACCTTCTTTAGTAATCATTCCTCCTTGATTACCAACAAACGCTACATATTCCCCTTAAATGTCTTTAAAATTTCTCAGAAGATCGAGGTTGCCAGTTATGCGGAGAACATCCGCTGTCTAAGATCAACTTATCATCAGTTATTTTTTTGGATGAACTCTGCACAAAAAGTAAATGATTAGTTCAAAAAGGCAGCCCAAGCCTCAGTCTTGGGCTCTCCCTTTGATTCCTTTTGAGATAATTTAATAGTCGGTTTCAAGTGTTATTGTGGGACTTGTGAATAAGTCACGCGTTTCTTAAAATTTTGCTTAAGATATCAATCCTTGATCACACCTGAATCCATGTTCTTAAAAATTGGTTGAACTAACTCAACCGGTTTGTTATGTTCATCAACTTGAACAAAATATGTGACTCATCGACTTGCACTTGCACAGATTGTTGTCTTTTCAAATTATTGTTAAACTGAAGAACTGAATCCTTGGTCACATGTTTAACGATCTTTACCTTAGCTACATTGACAACCTTAGGTACAATTTGAGAAACTGAATTTGAAACATCTGTTTTGTTTACCTTTTTGTTTTTATAAAATTCAAGATTGGTAGTATTTGAAACACTTCCCATTCCCAAAGATTTAACAAATTTTATCGGCTTAGACATGTTTGGATTATGTTACTCTTGAGAAGTAGTATATATTTTGACTTAATAAACGCATTCTCAAGTTCAGTTACTTTATATGTTTCATCATGAAACACGCTCTCAACCAGTTCAGGTTTAACTAAACTTAAAGGGATTTTTTATTCTGAAAATACTTTATTTATCCCTTTAAGCTTGTAAACTCGTCCTTTAGTTAAATTAGCATTCTGTGAAGGATTAATGAATCGCATTAAATCCTCATCGGAAACTTTTAGCTTTTTGTTTTTTTTACTTTATTTTAAGACTCGCTAGAAATTTTTGAACTCTTTGAATCTTGTGAATCGTAGACTGCTTTTTCGAATTCATATGGTTCTTCAAGTTCCTCGATTGAACCATTAACTTCATTTTCTGTTAAAACTGATTTGCTTTTGATATGAGAAGTTTGAACTTGTTTATTATTGATAGTTTTTACTGGTTTTGACTTTCTTCTCCTCATTTACTTTGTTTTTAGAAACAGTAGACTTAATATCTGATGATGAATCCGATACAACTATGTTATAAACTACTACCTCTGGAATGCTAGAATAATCATTGTCATGGAGGAGGGATTTCAACAAAATCCAACCCAGCTTTACCATTCTTTTGGTGAGTATTATTCACTTCAATGATTTCATTAAGAAGAAATGAAGAATCTCAAAATTTGCTGATTTTATTTTTAAGTTTTAAGATCTCATTCTCCAATTTTGTAATGCTGGTACAAAGTCATAAAATTTATTGGAACTGTTTCTCAATGATTACTATTTTACACCCACCCTCTGCTTTTAAATCATGATTACTCTAAGACAAGGTTTTAATCTTTTCAGTTGATTATTCTTGAATTTTAATTGCCTGTCTCTGGTACTCACGAACCATTATTAGTTCATTAATCAGTTGACCATTATGGTGAAGAGCAGATTCAAGTTTGCACTTTATCTCACCACATTGATCACAAACTGATTCAAAAGTAGAAGCCACATTTTACTTACTTTCACTCACAGATACTTTAACAGAAGAGTTAGAACAAACCTCTTCAATCTTTGCCATGCAAGCGAATTTCTCGGATTGACCAATGCTCGAATCATCAGATTCTTTTTCCGTTTCCGAAGAATCACTTTCATCGCTTAAATTATCGCCTCTTGCATCTTCAAAATGTTCGACTGTCTTGAACACCGCTAAGTTAACTTGGTTGCCATTTCCAAGTACTCTTTATGACCAATAAATCCCATCATTGACAACCATAGCCTGTGAACCCCATATTTACTCTGCTCCCCCACAGATGGCTTATTTTTCTTATCAGAAGAACTAAATTTCATGCAAGCACTTCTGTCTTGAGCCCAGGGACCGGTATATTCTTTCTTGGGCTTATCAAATTCTTTAGCGAAATGTGCAAATTCTTGACAATTGTAACATTTCACTTTTAACTTATCAAATCCGACCTTTTTGTTCAAAGTAGGCAGATCTTTTCCCGTTCGCTACATGTACCTTTTGACCTTTCTCACTATCATGGTTGTATACCATTTCAAGTCTATTAGTTCCAAATCATTAGGATTAATCTGGTTGTAGTCTTCATCGGTAAGCTCACTAGTAGCAATCTTTCTACCCACCAGCTGCTCATATGAAGTCATAAAGGCACACATAAAGGCAAACTGTTCTTCTACCTCTTTCATGTTGACATTCGGTGGTTGTGGACTTGAAGAACTTGCACCGGAAAATAATGAACCACCTGACCCAGAAGCCATAAAGCATACATTCGGACTCGAATTACCACCTTGAAGATTTTCAGGGTCAGCTTGAGTATTGAAAGCGGTAATTGGTACAGAACTGCTGCTTGCAGGAAGAGATCCACCATACAGTGTAGGATCTTGATTGTCCCTTAAAGATTTTTGACATTTCATATCATATTCTCTTTCTTCAAGCTTGTTTATGAAATCTTAAGCAGTTGAAGATTCATTTTTGAAATAACCAATTTCTTTGATAACAAGTTAGAAAGTAGAATATGTTAAAGGTAAAGCATTCTTTAAGGTGTCAATCTTGTCAAATTCACTTGACTCCATTTTCACACTCGACATTTCGGCAATCAAATGACAGAACCGATTAATCATCTCTTCAACAGTCTCATTCTTCAGAAATATGAAGTTTCTGAATTGAAACTTCACCATAGTTTTCTTGCTTTCAAGAGTGTTACCCAAACATCTCGCTTTAAGTTGGGTAAACAGTGTGGCACACATCTTGAAATGACTAAACTGATGAAAGATGCTTTCAGGCACAGCCATAGTAAGAGTTGAATATACCTTCATCTCTTTGTCAAGGTTCTTCTTATCTTTAGTATCATAAAACTTGAACTCCTTGTTAGTAAATCCGGTAGACTCACTGCCAACTTGTGCAACTTAATAGACATTTTCCAAACTGTGAGCACATTCAGGATGGAGAGAACCCAAGTGTGCTCGAAACCTCGGTTCCCATATGGCAAAGCCACTCAACCTAACAGTTTCGGTCATTTATTATGTGACCCGATCTCATTGTCTAGCACGATCATATGTTGCATCATCACATTTTGCGAAGCAAGAGCATAGTAGCTTGCCATTTTAGCAGTTTGCTGATGAAAGATAACTGATTGAAAAGTTCAAGGATTGATAATGTTAGCAAGTGAAAGATGATAACGAATGAGTAAGTGAATGAATGAGAAACCCAAGTGATAAAGAAAGAGCTAACGAATGAATACTTTAAATTGTGAATGAGTTTAAACGATAGTCAACGAATGAGCTAATGAAAGAAGTTACTGTTAACACAAAAGAGTTTGAACGAATGTGGACATTGATTTGAACGAATGTGGAGAATAACGAATCAGCTAGCGAATGAGAACATTTTAATAGCGAATGGGAGGTTATTGAATGGATGACAACTGGCAAATCTGATCTAACCGCTTAACAAATAGGCAGTTTGAATATTAACGAATGTTCAAGAAATTAATGAATGAAGATTCAAATCTTCAAACCTTCGTCGCCATGTCCAGATTCAATCTGAACTTCAATCCAAACAAAATAACCTCTAACCACTATCAAACAGCTCATTTCCTTAATCCAAACTCATTCGTAATCTTACGAACTTCAATCTAAACCACAAACAGTCCAATTAACTCTCAATCAAACTACATTTAATTCCCGCCATAATCCTCAAAACTCAATTAATACAATAAAACCGATAAATTTTCAATTAAACATAGCAAATTGTTCACCTGATGTTCGTAAACAATCCTAGACTAATTACACCATCGATTAACCACAATCAATTGTTCAATTAATCAATTTCAGTCTGTAAACAACAATGTTGATACACGTTTTGGTCATCTCGGTCTTTATTAGTTTATTTTATAATTCAATGATAATGTAAGGGCTATTAATGTAAATATGCTCATTCGCTGTATTGTAAGATACATTCGTTACCCCGTAACGAATGTATCACATTCGTATTAATGTAAGCTTATTCGTTAAACTAGTTTAACGAATGAGATAATGAATGTTGGCTATTCGCTTAGTTTAATGTATTAACGAATGAGTTTGTTCATTCGTTAGGTTAATTTAATGAATGACACATTCGTTAAGGATACCTTAACGAATGTGGTCATCCCCTATAAATACCTGTAAGTTTATTGTTAATGTAACAGTTCTTATTATTATTCCTTCTGAGTCGTTACGTTGTCCAAATATTCTTTCAACACACACTGTACACACACATAACAGTAATTGACCTACTCCTAATCAACGAATCACACGATTCATCTTAGGATCTAGATCCTATCAGGCTCTCTCAAGTTGTATCAGAGACATTTGATCTGATCTTTGTGCTTATTCGTTGTTTAATCGTTTTAATTTCATCACGTATTGAATCAATTTCACTATGAATTGATCTGAATCTTTATTTAGTTGAGTTTCGGTGAACAGAGTTTCATATTACAAGTAATTGGACTTAGATAATCGTAATTTGGTTTGTGATTAACGTAATTGAGGAAGGTTATGGAGGTTTGAGTTTGATTTGAAGGTTAATTGATAAGAATTGAATTGGAATTTGAATTGGTTGTTAATGGCGATAAACAGTGATTTATAAACTGGTTAATTGAAGGTATAAGTAATTGTTTGTGATTGCGGACAAGTACAGTGAGGTTTAGATTTGAATTACGAGCAAATTGATATAGATTTTATTGATTTCGGACAAGTCTGGACTAAGATTGAATGTTTGAAGATATGAAGGCTGATTCGTTACTGGTTGAAGATTGATACGTTAACCTGTCATTCGTTATTAGTTATCATATAACTGATCATTCGTTCTTTACAAATTGCCATTCATTGACCACATTCGTTCTTTACAAATTGCCATTCATTGACCACATTCGTTCAAATTTCTCATTCGTCAACATCCATTCGCTAAGACTTCCATTCGTTACTCATACGTTACCCTTTCCCATCTCGTTCGTTATCTTTTCCACATTCCTTTCTTTCACTTTCGTTAGATTAATCACATTCGTTACTGTTCTCATTTGTGTTTCTTCATTCTTTTGAACAGAAAACATCATCTTTAAACTTTGACAAATTTAGTCCTTGACTTTTTAAACTTGTTATAACATTGCTTTTCAAAATGCCTCGTATTATGGGTTAGCATCCCAGTATGCTTTAATGCAACTGTTAATACATCGAATGTGACAAGTGCTGGGAGTTAAACCGACGAGTCGCTTTGTCGATACAAAAGATAACGAATGAGATCAAGTGTGGAAGTCAATGGAGGAGGATTTGCTTGAGAAGTTTAACGAATGAAGGAATGGATGCTTTCATGTAACGAATGTGCATTCCATGACTAACGAATGGGAATGCAAAGAAGTTCACAAATGAGCTGCATAGTGTTTAACGAATGTGAGTTGTTATGTAGCGAATGTGACTGTAGTATAAATAGAAACAAAAGTTAGTTAAACAAGCAAGTTACACAAGTTCATTCATTCTTACGAGACACCGATCTGTACCGTTACTCTGCCAAAATTTATATACGAGCTTCAACGAGTTAATATTTACATCTTGTGTACGTGCTCGGTCGTTTTCATTCATCGATTAGTACAGAAACGCACCGAAACATTCACCGTGCGTTTTCGGTTTCGTAGATCAATATCGAGTTCATCGATCCTCATCGGGAAAAACAAGTGGTATCAGAGCTTTCGGTGCTCGATTCTATGTCTAATTGCTGAAATTCGTGCTTAACGTTGCTTCTAGCGTGTTCGATTTTGATTTCGAAGCGTTCATGTTCTTCGGTTTGATTTTCTGTTGATTCGGATCTAAATCGATTGTTATTTGACGTTGAGAACTGTTTAGGATTCGTATGCGAATGATTTCGAGTTTAAATCTGAGTTTGATTTGAAGATTCCGGTGAATTTGCGTTTTTCCGGTCAAGTAACCGTTTCTCCGGCCATTGTAACAGACTTTTCCGGCCTTAACACCTGTTCCGGCGAGTTCATTCATTTGCTTGAGTTGTTAGCTAATCACGTGCATGAGGTTATTGTTCTTCTGGCTTGCTTTATTTCCATCACGGCCTTATTTCCGTCAACGTAACTAAGTTTTCCGATAAGCATAACTATTTTCTCTGGCATAACAGAACATTCCGGCTAGATAATTCCGGTGATTCACGTTTTTCCGGCATAGCCAACAACATTTTCCGATTCCGATTAGTTTGGTGTTCATATGGCTGATGTTGTGATTACTCGTCTCGTATAACTTCTGTTCCGATTGGGTTTCCGAGTCCGTCTCCTCCTTTCCGAGTGTTTATTCCAGTATCATTCAAGTTCGGATCATCTTAATTCCGATTCATGTTTCGGTGTGATTATTTGAGTTTGTTTCGATTGTACGATTCAGTGTTCTGATAGTTCATATGATTTGAGTTTTGATTAGGTCAATACGTAAAAGAAATTTTGAATCAGATTGTGTTCACAAGGTATTTTATCAGTTTACGTATTCCGTTTCAATTGCAAATTCATGTTCGTGTTGAGTGTTTGAGTATTCGAGTGCATTTCGGTGTTCGTATCGCTCCATTCGATCAAAATTTAGTGTTCGGTTCAGATTGTAGATTGCTTCGGTTGGCTTGTTTTGGAGTTTCATTGTTTGGTTATTTGATGTTAATTTTTCAAAACGGGCCAAAACCGTGTTTTTAAGTGCTGAAACGAACCAAAAGCACGCCAAAAAGTCCTGAATTTTGCTGTTTTTCTGCTGAACGTGCTGCTGAATTTTGCTGTTTGCTGCTGGTTGCAGTTTAACGTGCTGAAACAAGTCGAAAACGTGCTGAAACTCATCGTTTAAGTGCTGATTTGCTAAAAAACTGCTTGAAAACGCGCTGAAACAAACTTAAAACGAGTTGTTTTCTGCTGATTTTGCTGCAAAATGGGCCAAAAACGTGCTGAGATTGCTGATTCGCTGCTGAAAGTTGCTGATTTGCTGTCAAAACGAGCTGAAACGTGCTGATTTGCTGAAAAAATGGTTAAACGAGCTGATATTTGCTGATTTGCTGTTAAAACGTGCTGAAAACGCACGGAAGTTGCTGATTAACGTGCTGAACTTACTGAAAACAGGCTAAAACGTGCCGTTTTCGTGCTGAAATTTGCTGAACTACTGTTAACAAGCTGCGGTTTGCTGTTAACGTCCTATTTTTCGAGTTCGGAATTGTTTACAAGCTTAACGAACGTCGTTTGATCAAACTTTTCAACGGGTTAAAGTTTGTTTCGGTCAAAGACGTTATTACAAGTTCGGATCAAGGAAAATATTCGATTCTCGCTTCGGTGTTCAGTTCGTTGTTTGTTAAACTCCAAGATGACAAATTATTATGAGATTGGGTCTCACACTATACGCCCGAAGCTTTTTAGATTGGATGATTTTTTCAAATGGGAACCGAGATTTAAAGGTCACTAGGGTTCTCTTCATCCAGAGTGTGTTCGTAATTTGAAAGATGTTTATAAAATCCAACTGTTGGCAGTGATACTTCAGGAATTACTGAAAAGGAGTTCAAGTTTTATGATATTGATGAGAAGAAGAATCTTGAAAATGAGACGAAGACATACTCCACTCTTACTATGGCATTATCTGAAAACATCTTTCATCAGTTTAACCATATCAAAAAGTGTGCTACTCTGTTTTCTCAACTAAAGGCAGCAAGTTTGGGAAACACACTTGAAAGCAAGAAAACCATGTTGAAGTTTTGATTCAGAAACTATTCACTGCTGAAAAATGAGACTGTGGAACATATGCTGAATCGGTTCTGTCAATTGATTGCTGAAATGTCCAATGTGAAAATGAAGCTGAGTGAATGTGATCAAATTGACAAATTAAAGAATGCATTGCCTCCTTTCTACTCAACTTACTTGATGGGTCTCACAGAAAATGGGTATTTCAAAACGTCAGATCTCAAATGTATAGATTTTGTTGAAAATTTGAGGAAGCGTGAACTAGAATGTCAAAGCTCATCTAAAGCTAATCAAGAGCCTTCATTATCTGATGAGTTTTCATCAGTGGAATATTTTGAATTTGAAGTTGATGAAGGATGGTTAATGGATTTGAAGAACGCTCATGTTGATGATGGTTGGTCTATGCTTGCAGATGAGATATCCAAGACCACTTCATCAATGAATGTTGATAAAGATCCAAATGCGATGGAAATTATCATGCCTACCCAGGTGAATCTTCCTGATAATCTTTATGAATCTTATAATTCTGTGCCAACGTCACCTGAGGTATCTTCTAAACCATCTGATTCGTTCGTTTGTGAAACTTGTGCTAATATGTGAATTCATGTATTGTTGATGAACCTCAGAAAATTGATTGTTCTCAATGTGGTGAATACAAGTCTAAACTTGAATAAATTCGTTACTACAATGAGCAATTAGTTTTTGATTTAACATGTATTTGTGATAACTATCGACAAGTGGCTGAAAATAATCAAAAATCTAAAGATAAGATTGATGCCTTGTCGATTAGTAATCATGACTTGAAAGCAAATTTTGAGTGTAAATTAATAATCATCGAAAAGCAGTTTCAAAAAATTTTGGAATTGAGAACCAAAATAACTGAGCTTGAAAATGAGGGGATGGAGTTAAAGAATAAACTGGATAAATTTAGAAATTCATATTTTCTACTCAATGAAATCATTGAAGTTAACAGCAATCACCAAAAGGGTGGTAAAACTGGTTTAGGGTTTGTTGAAATCCCTCCTCCTTTTCAAAATGATTATACCATGCGACCAGACACGGTAGATCTAAAAGAAGTGGACATTGACTATCCACTGACAGTAGATCCTCCTGTGACTGTTAGTAAGGTTAATATAATCAACGAGGAGAAAGTTAAACCAGATGATCCAAAGACGACTGTTAAGAAAGACACAAATTGTTTAACTCCAAAATCTCATATTCAACGCAATCTGGTTTTCTGTCAGAATAATAATGATGTTCTTATTGAAGATGTGGTTGAACCAGTGGTGATTCACAAGAATGAGAATATAACTGTTGAAAATCATATTCTTTGTGAACCACAAACTACTGAGAAATCAAAAACTGGTAAACCAAAAACGATTGTTACACCAAGGACATGTGAGAAGAAGGTTGTTTCTAAAAAGATATCAAAATCATTTTCAAAACCGAATGTTAAGTGTAAAAATTGGAAAGTTTATAAATTAAAAGGTGTTGACAAGATGTTTGCTGATGAGCTCTTTCCAATAGCTCTTGTTAAACCTGAGTGTGTTGAATATGTTTATAATTGTGATCACTCAGATTTTCGAAATCATGATGCATCAGTGATGCCTATTGGGGAAATGAAAAAGATAAAATCAAAACCCCAAAAGGAATCCAAACCAATGTTGTTTCAACAAAACAAATTTGTCAAATCTACTGGTTCTGATGTATTGGAAAATTTTGCACAGTGTTCAGATCTTGAATTTTCCCAAAAGAAGAAAAGTGAAAAAATTCAACCCTCCGCGTCTAAGCTTGTAACAGAATCATCTTCGACGTGGGTTGAATTGAGAAATGTTTTTACTGCAATTTCAAAGGACATTTGATTGTTGATTATCCTTATAGGAGACGACTCAAATTGCCAGATGTTAACAAGGTTTCATTAACTTTTGGGCAATTTGAGACACTTGAACGAAAAGCTAAACTACAAATACTATCTTAATTCATTGTTAAAGTCTCCTGAAACGTCTCACAGTTCTGATAATGTTAAATTTTTGAGACAACAAGCTGATAAACCATTACCAGCTTGGAAACCAAAGATTCCATCAGCATGTGCTGATCATGTTGAGGATACTGGCCGACCTAAGACTATGGTCTGGGTTCTAGTTTCTCATTAAATTATCTAGTTTTTGTGCAGGGATATCCAAGTAGATCTATCAACGGTATATGAATTGTTGCTGAATCAAATTTGTTGATAGTGGATTATCTTTGCACATGATGGGTGTTTTTGTTTAGTTTGTTTGATTGTTACTTGCAGAGATTTAAAATTCATAAAATTTTCAATCGGCAAATTTGTTCACCATTTATATTTTAAAATGCAAGATTTCTTTTTGGTGAAAAAGATCTTCAAAAGATTTATCCATGTTAGAAGATCATTTTTCTTTTTTTGTTATTTTTTGGCAAATTTTTTGTTATTGTTTATATTTTTAGAGGGAGAAATCAGAAAAGTACAAAAATAGTGTGTTTTCTATCTGAAAAAATATAAAAATACAAAAATATGTTGTTAACTTTGAAAATATAAAACTTGAGAAATGGGATTCGACATAAAAGGGAAATGATAGTACATTGACTTAGCGGACCTAACACATGAATAAACTAGACTAAAAAGTGCCGTAAGATCAATTGCATGATGTGTATGATAGGCTTAACAGATAGTATAAATGCTGAAAAGATATAAACCTAAATACTTGCCAAATCTAGTGGTGTTACATCTTGATGCATAGTTAATATCTATATTAAGTACCAAAAAGTTTAAAGATTGCTGTGTGTGTATGCGTTCATTTTGCAAAGAAATTCAACTTATTTTTTCTTTTTATTTTTGCAAAGAAATTCAACTTCATTTTTTCTTTATTTTTATTCAAATCTTGGATCCTCTCCTGCGCGATAAGATTATCCGACCTGAGGGTTAAGATTTGGATATTCTGCTTTATTTTCTTGGTGCTTCGTATAAAATCTTGGACTTTCTCCGCGCGATAATACGGGATTATCCTAATTGAGAGTTAAGATTTTATGCAACTTCAACTTATTTTTATCTTTTTATTTTGTTAAAATGGAACCTTATCTGCGTGTAGTAATACCGATCTTAAGGGAAAATTTTAACTTTCTACTTTATTTTCTTTTTATTATTTTTGCATGAGTCATAGCTAATCAATTTAAAGAAAAATGAAACACGTACAAGTGAAACTCACTGTATAAGAGATATAAAAATTGTGTCTGATAGGTGGGATCCACACAAGATTTGTGCCTAATTGAACCTTAATACGTATCGTAAAGTTACTGAAGGATCTGTATAAAGTTTAAAGTGGACAATTATATCTGCAATCATCATTGGGTT
Organism: Bidens hawaiensis; assembly: GCF_021521415.1. Taxonomy (NCBI): domain Eukaryota; kingdom Viridiplantae; phylum Streptophyta; class Magnoliopsida; order Asterales; family Asteraceae; genus Bidens; species Bidens hawaiensis. Next base: position 167,473 of record NW_027495769.1, on the reverse strand, counting down.
ATGTGCATAATAATGTCAAAATTGAAGTGTAGTTTAGGACATTACTAGTCAATATGATTCCATGTCGTGATCTTTCTCACAAAAATATGTACTGCTTACGTTTACCATTTTAATTTCTTTTCGTTATTTTGAGAAAAATACAAAAAGATTTTAGGTGTGTTTTGATATAAATTTTGAAAAATCAAAAATATTTTGGGTGTGTTTTAGTTTAAAGTTTGTACAAGTCAAAAAGATTTTATTTCCAATTTATTTTTGATCTTCTGACACGTGATATACATTTTCAAATATTTTTGCCGTGTTAAAAAAAATTGTTTTCACCATTACACATTCTTGTTCATACTATTTTGTGCTCAAATGCTAAATCAAGATAACCTTTACGGTTTATTGATGGAATGTGTTGATTGACTGCAGTTATGATGAGAATAATGATTATTCAATCCTTGAATTTTCTCAAGATGGTGAATTTAAGGTATGGCAGAGTATTTCAAGTTAAGGGGGAGTGAAGATGCTGATCGTGTGTCTAAAATTGCTGATAAAGATTGGAGACATACAGCTAATGCCAAGGGGAGTTTGTTACTGCATTTTCTTCATGGCGTTATATGTATAAAGAAACACCAGAAGACCAACTGAAAGCGACAAAGGCTAAAAGTTAATGAACTCCAGCAATTGTCAAGAAGGAGTTTGTTAGTACATCGAATGGGACAAGTGCTGGGAGTTAAACCGACGAGTCGCTTTGTCGATACAAAAGATAATGAATGAGATCAAGTGTGGAAGTCAACGAATGACGACTTGCTTGAGAAGTTTAACGAATGAAGGAATGGATGCTTTCATGTAACGAATGTGCATTCCATGACTAACGAATGGGAATGCAAAGAAGTTCACAAATGAGCTGCATAGTGTTTAACGAATGTGAGTTGTTATGTAGCGAATGTGACTGTAGTATAAATAGAAACAAAAGTTAGTTAGACAAGCAAGTTACACAAGTTCATTCATTCTTACGAGACACCGATCTGTACCGTTACTCTGCCAAAATTTATATACGAGCTTCAACGAGTTAATATTTACATCTTGTGTACGTGCTCGGTCGTTTTCATTCATCCATTAGTACCGAAACGCACCGAAACATTCACCGTGCGTTTTCGGTTTCGTAGATCAATATCGAGTTCATTGATCCTCATCGGGAAAAACAGCAACAGATGTTGACTATGGACAATGAAATTGGTACTCATAACAAATGTCCAAAACTTCTGAAACTGTCTGAGTTTTCACATTAGGAACCGAGGTTTCGTGCTCATTTGGGTTCGGTACATCCAAGCAGTATTCGTTTTCTTGATGAAGTCTACAAGGCAGCTCTTCTAGGTAGTGATACACTTGGTTGGACTCCAAAGGATCAAAAGCATTATGAAGCTCAAGAGATTAAAGACTTTGAGAGTGAAACCAAAGCCTACTCTACTCTCACGATGGCATTGCCCGAGCAAATCTTTCACCAGTATAGCACTATCAAGACTTGTGGGTCTCTATTTGCAACATTGAAAACTAGAAGTTTGGGAAATACACTCGAGAGTAAAAAGAATCTAATGAAATTTCAGTTTTGAAATTTTACTTTGCTGAAACACAAGACTGTTGAGGAGATGATAAGTCGATTTTGTCATCTGGTTGTGGAAATGAATACTGTGAATCTTGGACCGACTGAGTCAGATAAGATTGACACCTTGAAGAATGCATTACCACCTTCGTATTCTACTTTCTTATTGGTGTTAAAGGAGAATGGTTATTCTAGAAATGATCAACTCACTGCTGAGGAATTCATTAACAAGATTGAAGAAAGAGAATTTGACTTGAAGTGTCAGACATCATTGAAGGATAATTAGAATCAAAACCCTTCTTTGTATGGTGGTTCATTACCTGCTAGTAATTCTTCAAGCTCAGTCCCAATCACTGCATTCTTCACATAGACATTGCTAAAAGAGTCTGCTAATGATAATAATGGTAACGGTTCTCCTAAAGTATGCTTCATGGCATCTAGTACTAATTTTGGGTCAAGTGCAAGTTCTTCAAGTTCGTTGCCTAATGTAAATCTTCAAGAAGCTGAGCAGCAATTCGCGTTTGTTTGTGCATTCATGACATCTTACGAACAACTCATTGGGAGTAAGATTGCTACAAGTGAGTTGACTGATGAAGATTCTGACCAAATTGATCCCGATGATCTTGAGTTGATGGATCTTAAGTGAAACATGGCAATGATTGTTAGGAAAGTGAAAAGATTCATGCAACGGACAGGAAAATATCTACCGACTTTGAACAAGCGAATTGGGTTTGACAAACTGAAGGTCAAGTGTTATAATTGTGAAGATTTCGGTCATTTCGCGAAAGAGTGTGATAAACCGAGGAAGGAATATTCGAGTCCACACAATTCTGAGAGAACTTCGGGAAAGAATTAATCTGGAAATGATCAGAATAAGAAAAGTTCATCAGATAGTGACCAGAAGAAGCCGACCAACACTCAAGCTCTTGTTGCCAATGACGGTGTCAACTGGTCTCAACGACTCTTGGGAAATCACGCAAATCTTGCTTTGGTTGAACCAGTTGAAAAGTTTGAAGATGCAAGTGGTAATAATCTATCTGAAGAAAGTGACACCTCTGATTTAGAAACTGATTCGGATCTTTCAGCATCTAAACAAACCGAATCCTTTGCATGTATGGCTAAGATTGAAGAGGTATGTCCTAAACCTTCAAGTAATGTATCTGAATCAAAAGAGACAATAACTTCACCTGTTGTGACAGAGTGTGCTGAGTGTGTTGAACTCAAAATCAAACTTGAGTCAGCATTACAACAGAACACTACTCTCACAAAAGAGCATTTCATGGTCAATGAATGCTACAGACAAAAATCCAAATTATTGGAACAATCGACTTTGAAAATTAAAAATTTGTCTGTTAGCAATCAAAATCTCAAGGCTGAAGTTAATTGTAAGATTGTAGTTGTTGAATAACATTTCAAGGAGATTATTAGACTCCGAACCTGCATTTCCAACTTAGAAAATGAAGTTTGGAATTGAAAAATAAACTTGAAAAATTTCGAGATTCCTCGTTTCTTTTAAATGAGATTATTGAAGTCAATAATACTCACAAGAAAAATGGGAAAGCGAGTTTAGGATATGTTGAGATTCCTCCTCCTTTCAAAGGAGGTTATAGTAGCATTCCTGATATTGAACAATATATAACTCCAGAAATGTCTACTGTTGAATCTGAAAATGTTGAACCAACTAAACCAACTCAAGAACCGATTCATATTAAGAGTAAATCAGCTTTTACTGAAAATGAGTTGGATGGGTCACTTGAGGAATTGATAGAACCATATGTGATTGTCAAAAATGATAACATACCTTCTGACAATCATATCTTGTGTGAAGCCGAGGAGTTTGAACAAGCAGTCTATGGTTCAAAACCCTAGAGTGATTCAGTGAAAATTCCTAAGGTATCTTCTAAAGTACCTAAATCAGACAAGCCTTCGGTGTCTAATGATGAGTTGATGAGATTCATCAATCCTCAACCTGAATCTGTTAATGGGAAGATCTTTAAGATAAAAGGGTTATATAAAGTATTTTCAGATAAGGAAGTTCCTTTGAATCTTCTGAATCCTGAAATGATTAAAAGTGTCTTTCAAGACGACACTTCAAAAGTTACTGAACTTGAACGAGAATTTAACAAATCTAAATTAAAGAATGTTCAAGTGAATCCGACTGTCAAAACATTTAACCCTATAAAATTTGTGAAATCATCAGGAATGGAGGATTCTTCGAATTCCACCAATCTTGAATTTTATAAAAATAAAAAGGGACTAAAACATGAATTTTCAAAGACATTAACTTTTGAAAAACCCAATGTTGATATTTCTCAACCTTTGCATAAAATCAAGACAAGTACTTCACCACAAAAATCTTTAGACACTCATTTGTGTTTTAAATGTAGTGAACCTGGCCATGTCTCGAAGAAGTGCAAAGCAAAGGTTGATGATATCAAATCGTCATCAACTCGAAAGACTGAATTGAATCAATATTAGAAAGAAACTCAAGTTGATGAGGAAAGTGGTTCGGGTTGAAACACCTAATGTTTTGAACAAATTCGTTGACCGTGCTCAACCTATTTTTAAAAACACTGATTCGGGAATCATACGTGACGGCTACCTTAAGAAGAAAACCAAGAAACCGGTCACCTATTCTCAAGTACCAAATGCTAGTGTTAACTTAAATTTATCTCCGAAAATCTCAAAAGGAGACCCCAAGACTGAGGCTTGGGCTGCCTTTTTGAATTAATCATTTTACCTTTTGTGTAGAGTTCATCCAAGTCTATATCAAATCACAAGTGGATATTAGACAGTGGATGCTCTCGGCATATTACTGGCAACCTAGATCTTTTGAATAATGTCAAAGAGATTCAAGGGGGTTATGTGGCGTTTGCTGGTAATAACGGTGGGATGATTACTAAAAAAGGTGCAGTCTCAAACGGGACAGTAACGTTTGAGAAGGTTAATTATTGTGAAAAAGTGGATCATAATCTGCTGAGTGTTTCGTAGATATGTGATAAGAAATACACCACGATTTTCAAAGACAAGCAGTGTGTTATTCTTCAACCGGGATACACAATTCCTGAAGAATTGGCTGTCATGAGATCACCTCGATCAAATGATATTTATATCCTTGACATGAACGTTAATGTAAACGTTTCACCTTCAGAAACATGTTTTGTCTCCAAAGCTACAGAGAGAGACTCGATTCTATGGCATCGACGCATGGGACACATCTACACACGCAAGATGAATTATCTCATTTCAAACGATTTGGTGGATGGTGTGACCCTTAAGCACTTCAAGTTAAATGATCACTGCGTTGCATGTAAGAAGGGGAAACAGAAAAAGAAGTCACACCCGTGCAAATCGATCAACTCGATTATCACGCCACTGGAACGACTTCATATTGATTTATTTGGTCCAGTGAATCGTGCTAGTATTGCGGGTGATTTTTACTGCTTGGTCGTTACTGATGACTTCTCAAGATATTCATGGGTTTTATTTATGGGTTCGAAAGATCAGACACTTGTTTTAATTCAGAACCTTATCACGAGATCGAATCACTGTACAAACTAAAAGTGAGACGAATTGGTAGTGATAATGGAACTGAGTTAAAAAACAATGTTCTAGATTTCTTCTGTATTCAGAAGGGAATACATCGGGAATTCAGTGCACCGTATGTTCCTCAATAGAACGGTGTGTCTGAACAGAAAAATCGGACGCTGATTGAAGCTGCGAGAACAGTGCTTGCTAATTCTAAGCTTCCCGTTCAATTCTGGAACGAAGCTATGAATACGGCATGTTATACGTTGAATCGCGTCCTAATGGTAAAGAAGTTGCAGAAAACCATTATGAACTTCTGAATAACTGTAAACCCAATTTAAAATATTTGGAACCTATCGGGTGTCCATGTACTGTATTGAAGAGAGATGCCGGGAAGTTTGATGAAAAGGCATTCGAGGGTTACTTTTTAGGGTATAATTATCCTGAGAAGCGCGTCTTCAATATCTCTTCGGGATGTGTAGAAGAATGGTATCACGTAGTGTTGGTACATAGATGTCAGTAGTTCATATGTATAAAGTCTGTAATCGAGTCTGTAATATTGTTTATGTAACTGTTTGTGTAACAGCGAAGTTGTTGACAAGTTCGCTTAGGCGAACTTGTTAACCAAGCGAAGTTGTTGACAAGTTCGCCTAGGCGAACTTGTTCAACGAGCGAAGTTATACTTAAATACACGACAACTTCGCCTGAGGCGAAGTTGTCGTGTATTTAAGTAACCTACGGGTTACTGTTTCGTTGTTGGTTTTTCGAGAGTCTGTTTGAGAGTTAGTGATTGTGTGTGATCATTTCACGTGTCAAGTGTCTGTAATAGACGTGGTTCGAGTTATAATATAACGTGGTTTCGTTTGTATAGTGTGTTCGTGTTTTACGTATTCTACGCTCGTAACTACCTACGCAGGGATTCCGCACCTGCGCAGATAGCGATATCCCGTGTAAGATCCGTCCGGGAACCTTCACGTAGACTATCAAAGCTACACTACACCTCCAACCGGTACAGGTCCTGATTGGATGTTTGATTATGACGGGTTATTTAATTCGTTTACACCAGCGGTTGAGGAGATACCTGAAGACTTCGTCCGATCTTATTTAGAATACCGATGTCTTCCTACTCCAAGTTCTTCGTCCGTTGATGTAATTGTCTCTCCTAATGTATCTGAGACATCAAATAATCTTTCTGATTCCTCTGATGATGCTGAGTTTGTTGACTCGTCTTCAATTCCTTTGAATGAAGCTCAAGAAACAAATGAGCCAATTTTAGTTGAAGATCCGTTATCAAGTGTCTCTTTAGACAATGCAGAGGAAAATATCACCAATTTTGGTGATAATGTATCTGTACCTGCAAATCCTTCTTTAAGGATTCACACAAATCATCTGCAGGAACAGATTATTGGGGATGTGAACGACGGTGTTCGCACAAGAAACCAATTAGCTAATGTATGCAATGATGTAGTTGAGTGTAACTTATCTCCTACAGATGATCCGATATTATGTGCTTATACGGATTTTCACTCATCGGGGATTCTAAACATTGCACGATACACCTGCTTTTCATCTCAGATTGAACCGACAAGTGTCACAATGGAACTTAAGGAACCATCTTGGGTTGAGGCAATGCAGGAGGAGCTGCAACAGTTTGTTTGACTGGGTGTATGGGATCTAATTGACAAACCCGGTTGTGTTAAGAAAGCAATACCGACGAAATGGGTTTTTAAGTGCAAAAAGGACGACCGTGGGGTAATCATGAGAAATAAGGCACGATTGGTTGTATTCGGTTACAATCAACAAAAAAGCATTGATTACACTGAAGTATATGCTCCTGTGGCATGACTGGAACCTATACGTATCTTTCTTGCCTATGCAGCCTTCAAGAACTTTAAAGTGTATCAAATGGATGTTAAATCGGCATTCTTAAATGGCGAGATTCATGAAGAAGTTTATGTGAAGAAGCCTCCCGGCTTTGCGGATCCAGACAATCCAGAGCGTGTTTACCGTTTAAACAAAGCTCTTTATGGTTTACACCATGCCCCGAGAGCCTGGTACAGCACGTTGGCTGACCATTTACATGATAGTGGCTTCAAGAGGGGAACTGTAGATTGTACCTTATTCTATAAGAATGTTGGTGATGATCTACTCCTCGTTCAAATTTACGTGGACGACATTATTTTCGGTTTGACGAACGACAGCTTGTGCAAAGATTTCGAGAAGACGATGCAAACCAAATTTGAGATGAGTTCGATGAGAGAGATGAGCTTCTTCTTAGGATTGCAAGTTCACCACTCTGATTCCGGGATCTTCATCCATCAGACCAAATATGTGAACGATGTCTTGAGCCGATTCAAGATATCAGACGGCAAAATCCCTTCGACACCTCTTCCCGTGGGTCACAATTTATCACCGGATGAATTGGAGGATACTGTTGATCCAACCCTGTATCGAGCTATGATCGGATCTCTTATGTATTTGACTGCATCTCGACCTGATATAATGTTTGCTGTTTGTTTCTGTGCCAGGTACCAATCGAGTCCCCTAGTAACTCATCTGGCGGTAGTTAAGCTGATCTTACATTATCTGAGGGGAAATCCTGACATCGGGTTGTGGTACCCCAAGGACGATAAATTTGATCTCACGGCTTATACTGATTCGGACTATGGAGGATGCAAGATCAATTTCAAGTCTACAACAGCGGGTTGTCAATTCTTAGGAAACCGGCTTGTTTCCTGGCAGTGTAAGAAGCAGACAACAGTCTCAACTTCAACAGCCGAAGCGGAGTATGTGGCGGCCTCGAGTTGCTGTTCACAAGTTCTCTGGATCCAGCAGCATCTGCGGGATTACGGTTTGAAGTTTCTTACTACTCCTATTTACATTGACAATTCAGCCGCTATTTCTGTCACCAAAAATCCAGTTCAACATTCTAAAACAAAGCATATTGAAATCCGATATCACTTTATACGTGATTGCTTTGAAAAGAAATTAATTGATATTGAAGAAATACATACGGATTTTCAAAAGGCTGACCTTTATACCAAGGCATTTGATATAACACGTTTTCAATACCTGCTGGGTATAAACGGTTTAAAAAGATTAACAGATATTCAACAGCTTGGTTGAATCATTTTATTTTTATTTTTTTCTTAATTTTAGTTTTTGTTTGTCGTTTTTAAGGGGAGAAAATATATAAAAATACAAAAATAATGTGTTTTCAGTTTGTACAGAGAAAATTAAAAACTCCAAAAACATTCAAATATTGAAAAATACAAAAACATTGAAAAATGCTCCTCAAAATGAGTTCTCAAGCAAAAAGGGAAAATGATAGTACATTGGTCATTTGTTCCCAAGCCCAGAAAAAGTAGGTAGTAAAAGACTACTTGCTTAATTGCATTGATATATTGGTAGGTCTTTTAACAAACAAGTATTGACTAGTAAGTGATATAAACCTTGTCGAATATATAAATATTGGTCCTAGAAAAAGTCTTGATAATGATGGCAGAAATGTAATAATCTGGTCATACTCAAGCCTTCTAATCAATTTGAAAATCATTTTTTTAGAAAAACCTTCTAGTTGGTGGTTAACGCTTCAATGACGTATGGTTTTATGGCCTTAAATCCTATATTGATGGGATGCTTTAAGGTTCCTGACTCCATTGGGTCTTTATGCGGTTTTACATCTGGTATTCATTTCGATGAATATTAAAAATGCATAAAAAAGCGAACCCGCAGTGTTACTGCTTAAGTCTCTAAACTTGATTGCAAAATATACTTTATGTACAAAATGAATTACAGACTTGATCAAACCATGCTGTGAGTCATACATTGTGCCCTTGCTCGCGTCTTATTACCATTAAGAAACGGACCACAACACAATGTCTGCAAGCCGACAGATGAAATCGTGCATACTCATCCATGGGAACGGACCTTAGGGTATTGCTTGATAACGGGGGTATATCTTGTAGTGGGGATTACTGACTATGCTGCTTAAAAACATTCATTTTCAATCAAATTGATTCTTAGGTTTAAGTCAAGTTGGGGTGATTGGAGAAAATCAAATTAAGCTTGAATCAAGATTAGTGCTAATAATTTCTTATATTCGTGCCTAATTAAACCAATTAAACATATCACCGAAAGTTCTGAAACATTTGTTAAAAGATTTAGGTGGACAACAATACCAATAATCAACTTAACATCTGTCATAATAAAAACTGAAAATAAAACTGTGATAGAAGGAAAACTTGATCAATATGATTCCCTGCTCGAACTCACAAAATTATGTACTGCTTTGATAGTTTATTCGTTTACTGTTTTACATTTGTCTTTATTTTGATCATTTCAAAAATCTAAAAAGATTTTATTGTTCTGCTTTATTTTCGATTTACCGAGCTAGTGAATAATCCAAAAAAAAAAAGAAAAAGTTTGTTGCCCCAAATTTTTAAGTTAATCGTGCTTAACGTATTCTCAACTGGTAACAGTTGATTTTTTTTAATGTAAAAATCCATTTAAGTTAAACATTACCGATCATTGATTGATCGGGTATTTTAATGTATAGAATTCTAAACCTAATTGGTTTTTAATTGAATATTTAATTCATTGAAACCCTAATTGGTTTTACTGATTATTTAAATCCTTGATGAGATTTTGTCTCATTCGCTAAGGATATTATGGTGATTCGTTGTAAGGCCCCGAACCCCGGGAACCCCAGAGTTGGTATTCATTCAAAACACTCGTAAAAATATTTAAACTTAAAAACAATTCATTTCATTAAAATAACCATCTCGGAGTATATTTCAGCGGAAAACATAAATAATAAAATAAGTTCCCAAAATTCCGGGAATATTGCCCAAAACCAATTCAATTATATTTATAAAACTTTTTAAATTAAAATGTTCAAAAATAAAATATTCCAATCCACGTATGCCCTTCACCATCCAAGTAGCTTCGTGAACGTCCAAGCGATAAGGCACCCTCTTCCTAACCTGAAACTCACACTAACATGCACACAAAGTCAGCTTGAGCTGAGTGAGTTCAAGTTTTGTATAAATAACATAAGTAAATAATAATCATGATAGTCATTCCAAAAGTTTTAAAGTTAAAAGAATACATTAGTTAAACCATCATCATTGATAAATAATCATTTTCATATATATATATATATATATATATATATACATACATATATATATATAAACATCCTTATAAGTACATCCCTATATATATATAAATATATATATAACATCCAAGTAATAACATCAGGGTCGAGCAAATGTACAACCCAAACACGTAACATACGTACAACCCAAACACGTAACATCTCATCAACGCATGCAAACACAAAGTAGGCATACGTAACATCAGTAGTCGATACGACTACAACATAGCCAAATATGAACCATACAATAATTTATATATATATATATATATATATATATATATATATATATATATACACATACTATAACATTCCAAGGCCAACTATATACTAGCAAGCCTATATAAAATAGTTTAAACGTTTCATCAGTAAAAATCGTTTAGGTGTGCATGCTAGCCCAAAACTTAAAAGAGTAAAAAGGGGGCATCATGTACTCACCTGACATAAGAAACGGATTCACCACAATCTAGAGAATCCCTAAGTAATCCCAAAACTCAAACACTTGTCAGTTTACATTCAGTCAATACTAATGACATCAAGATGACTCGTTTATCCTACGAGACGTTCTAACATGGTTCGAGTTACCTAAACCCTCGACCTCATCAAACTTATCACAACATCCCCCGAGGTATCACATTCACCAAAACGACCCTTAGGTACTCCCGAGAATAAAGAATTCCCAAATTACCCCCGGAAGCACTAGGTGATACCAATACGCGTGTTTAAGAGTCGTTTAGGCCGTTAACATCCAACTCAGCCCCGTGTGGACCCATTATGATAAAATCACAGCCAACAAGTCCACACGACGCTACACGAGTCAAATGGGTCGGTAACTCGCAAGTACAACGCACCAACTACTCAATAACCGCAATTGCGCGTTGTACCGATTCGTTGGAGTAACCGACAACCAATTCAGCCCCATTACTTATAAAAATGATTTTTCAACAGACCGTACATCAAACCAAGTGTCCCCGAGCTGAATTGGTCATTAATCACTTCAACACTCGCGTTAAACGCATCAAACTACAATTCTAGTCAACCGAACACTAACAATCTAACTACAACTAGTTGACCAATCTAACGAACACCAATGAACATGATTTTTTAGGTATGATATACGGGATATAACTAGGAAGATTTTGGTGCAAAACTTACTTCAAACAGCCTCGACAAGAACACAATTGAACATCCACCGGTTAAGCCTAAAACGAACCTATCGATCAATAACAAGTAGAACGTGTAGATTTTAGCATGCGAAAATGCATTTAATTACATAGGATAACCTTTGAAATAAATTATTAAATTTTTACCAGACTTTAATAAATGTCTTAGTTTAAAAAAATATTTTTATTATATTTTTCAAGTGGACACAAAAATTATAAAAATTCCTCCAACACAGCAAGATACGTGCTGCTATTACAGTGCGCAACAAAATGGTTTTATTTTTATAAAATTCATTACCAAACCAAACTAAACGATTCCAATTGAGTTTGATTCTTAACTAAAAATATTAAGTTCCAGAAGTAGAAACAACTAATTTGGACTTGTTGAAAAAGAGTTATGATGTCGGGAAGACAGACCAGAGTCCGTCATCCCGCATCAGCTTTGACACTCGATTTTATAAATTCATAAAAACCATTCAAATCTCGTCCAAAAATTACATATTATATCTTTCTGGAAACTAGACTCAAAGTAGAATATCATGGAATCAAGAATCGATCAAAAACAATAGATTATCATCGCGTTACAGACCCTACAATAAACGTATACGAATCTGTCAGCAAACTATTATCATCAAAACTCAACCCTAACGTGTTCGATAACGGGTTTAATGGTGAAAAAGAGTTGCATGGACGATAGACTATCCTTTAATTGAATTTTTACGCTCACGACTTTTCCGGAAACAAAGAAAAATCGCAGGGGGGGGTCTCTTGGCCGATCGGCTGCGCCTAATGGTGCTAGGGTTAGGATTTTTTATTTTTTATGATATAACAAAATGTTACACCCTAGCCCTTAAAGTTTAAGGGATATGGCAACTTGGAAGAAAAGGTTAGATAACTTAACATACCGGAAAGATGGTCGGGTCAACGAAAGATGCCGGATAACTCCCAAGAAATATACATACTCTACATGCAAGAAATCTTTAAACCGAAAAAAAAATTAGCGGGCGTTACATTCGTTAACTTTGGTTTAACGAATGTCAAGCTCTTCGTTATTTAAACATAACGAATGAGTATCTCATTCGTTATAATGACATTCGCTTCCGTTGTGCATAACGAATGGAAGACATTCGTTTAATATGTTAACGAATGGAATGATTTGATAATGTATCATTCGTTAAAATTTTAACAAATGACTCTGTGATTCGTTATAAAGTTATCGAATGGGAGAGTTAAAGTATTATTCGTTAATATGTTAACGAATATGACTCTAATTCGTTTAACATCTTGAACGAATCAGCTTGTAAGTTAACGAATGAGGCCATTTGTTAGTTCAAATTTGAACGAATGACCTCGATGGACGTGAAATTATTGGGGTTTATAATCCCAATGCCAGACGAATGACTCTTCATTCGTCTGTTTCCTATTTCATTGCCATCTTAAATGAACTCTTGCAAAATTTTTCCAATATCTCATACCTGCATATTATCTCAATTGATTAACATATTCTTGTTATACATGTATTGGCGATCTCAATGATATGATTTTTATGGAAGTTCATCGGGTTTTTGGAAATTAACTGAGTGATCTGTTAATTGGTTATAAAACAAACAATTAACGACTCACAAAACTCATATGTTGAAAAAAAATTAGGACCGATAATCATAAATGAATGTATTGACTAACGATAGTCAAAGGTTTTAGTTTAATATGAATTCGTTAATCATATAATGAATAAATCATCAGATTCGTTAATTATGTAACGAATGACTATCTTATTCGATAAAGTAGCAAATAGGGTTATTAAACTGATGACGAATAAGTGTAACAAATTAGTCTTGATTCGTTAAAGTAATAAGCATTGATTCGTTAATATAACGAATAGCTTAACGTATAAGTATGATTCATTATATGTAACGAATGTAAGACATTAAGTGGATAACGAATGTCTCATTCGTATATTATAACGAATGAGATAATTATTCATTAATCAGTATAATGTTTGTGAACAGTTTACTGATATTTTAATTATTGTTTAAATAGAAATGGCTGACGAGATTATTCAAAACCCTGTTCTCGAGCAAAATCCAGAGGTTAATCCAGAACAATAACCTGAGGCTCAAGCTGAACCAGAACAAGCTCCAGTTCTATTGTCGTGGAATAAAAGCCACAACATTTGTTCCTTCCTAGAGACTAATTTTGAAGACTCACCAATGTTCGGGGGAATGATTAGTTTCTTGATACGTTCCAGGATTTATAAGGCTATCTTTACACAGACTTTGGTTTACCAAAGAATTATACGAGCCTTTTGGGATACTGCTAGGTTTAACGAGGCTGAGAACCAGATCGAAGCGGTGATACAGGAGAAACGTGTTGTGATAGATATGGGGGTTATTCTAGATGTTTTGGGCTTTCGTGATACAGTAGATGACAGATGTGAGTTTGATAAGGGTTTGATTCATGGGTTGTTCAGACGGGTTAGATATAATGGTGATTTAGGCTAGTCGATGTATAACAAAGCAAACTTGTGCGAGTAGTACAAGTATTTGCTTCATGTGTTGATACATTGTCTTGGTGGGCGTAAAGGAGGTTTTGATGAATGTCGTGTGATGATACAATCTGCTTTTGTTGCTTTAGTGTTAAATAAACCATTCAATTTCTCTGAATTAGTTTATTATCACTTGAAGGAGAATCTTACAAGCCGTCACAAGTTTCTGATGTACCCGAGATTCTTACAAATGATGATTAATGATCTTCAGCCTACCTTGGTTAAAAATCCAGATGATGTATTGAAGCTGGACCATATGAATGCAGAGACTATGAGACGATTGCAATCTTACCGTGGTCAAAGTATTCAGGATCGACCAAGGTATAAACGTTTGATTGGCCATCTTGCCAATATTGATTATGAAGCGCCACCTAATAATCGTTAGGCTCATGATGATTCGGATTCTGAGCATGAAGGTGGTGATGGTGGCAATGGTGGTGATGCTGGTCTAGGACCACGTGCTGAGTTAACTTATGAGCAAAAACATAAGCGTAAAGGGAAAGAACCTATGGTGGACAAGGGGAAAAAGCAAAGAAGCAACGTGTTCGACGTGGTTCGGGTATTTAAATCCCAAGTCAACCGTTTGGAAGATCGGCTGAACCGGTATCTATTCCTGCATCTGCTCCAGCTATTCCTACTTCTCCAGTTCCTCAAAGTATTCCGAGATCTCCAACTACATTTAATATACAAGTATCTCCGGTACCTCCGTCTATGACGTTGATAACTACTTCTCGACCAGATCTGTTGTTTGGTGATGTGCTTCAAACTGTATTGGCACGTATGCCTACTCCACAGCTGACAACTCCGGTTACTCCGACAACGTTGCAATGACCTGAGCATTCATTTATGGCTTTTAATCGTCCTCAGGGTCCAATGCAACCTGTGCATCCAAACTTTTATGGTATGTCTCCTCAGGCTAAATGGTTACATATGATGAATCTGTTGCATCTTCAACAAACACAGATGCAAGCAGACAGAGCAGCTCACGAGTTAGCACAAAGGAATATGTTTAGGCATATTCAGTTCATTCAACGAGAAAACAGGGAACTTTGTAACGCCCGCGAACTTTTTGGTTTAAAGATTTAAAGCTTGTAGAGTATGTATAATTCTCGGGATTTAACCGACGTTTCTCGGAAGCCTTTACGTCATCCCGGTACGTTTAATCATTTAACATTCCTTCCAAGATGCCAGATACTTTATACAAGAGGGACTAGAATGAAACTTATTATATTATAACATAAACAAAAAACCCTAACTCCCCCCTCCCCTCTCTTGCTATCCGATCGGCGCACACAGCCCCCCCCCTCCTGCAAATTTTCTTTTTTCCAGCCAAGTTGTAAGAATAAAACATCAATTAAAGGTTAGTACTACGATTCCCCAAGTCCTTTACACCATAATTGGTCATTATAACACGTGTATTGATCGATTAATGGCTAGTTGTAGGCTAACCGGGTGGCTGTCCAATTCAGATTTTTCGGGACTGTTTTGAGTGCGGTTTTTGCACCAAAATCCTCCTAGGTATGTGTAGTATATCATATTTAAAACCATATTCATTGGGGTTCGTTAGATTGGTTAACTAGTTATCGTTTGAAAGATTGTGGTCGGTTGACTAGAATTGTAGTTTGGTGCGTTTAACGCGAGGGTTGAAGTGATTAACGACCAATTCAGCTCGGGGACACTTGGTTTGATGTACGGGCTTTTGAAAAATCATTTTTATAAGTTATGGGGCTGAATTGGTTGTCGGTTACTCCAACGGGTCGGTACAACGCGCAATTGCGTTTATTGAGTAGTTGGTGCGTTGTACTTTCGAATTACCGACCCATTTGACTCGTGTAGCGTCGTGTGGACTTGTTGGCTGTGATTTTATCATGTTGGGTCCACACGGGGCTGACTTGGATGTTAATGGCCTAAACGACTCTTAAACGCGCGTATTGGTATCACCCAGTGCTTCCAGGGGTAATTTGGGAATTCTTTATTCCCGGGAGTGTCTAAGGGTTGTTTTGGTGAATGTGAGGCCTTGGGGCTGTTGTGATTTAGTTTGATGAGGTCGAGGCTTTAGGTGACCCGAACCCTCTTAGAACGTCTCGTAGGATAAACGAGTCATCTTGATGTCGTTAGTATTGATTGAATGTAAACCGGCAGGTGTTTGAATTTTGGGATTACTTAGGGATTCTCTAGCTCGTGGTGAATCTGTGTCTCGTGTCAGGTGAGTTCATGATGCCCCTTCTAACTCTTTTAAGTTTTGGGCTAGCATGCACACTTAAACAATTTTTCTTGATGAAATGTTTAAACCATTTTATATATGCTTGCTAGTATATAGTTGGCCTTGGGATGTTATAGTATGTATATATATATATATATATATAATTGGATGGCCAATATTTGGCGATGTTGTAGTCGTTATCGACTACGGATGTTACGTATGTCTACTTTGTGTTTGCATACGTTGATGAGATGTTACGTGTTTGGGTTGTACGTTTGCTCAACCCTGATGTTATTATTTGGATGTTATATATATATATATATATATATAGATGCACTTATAAGGATGTTTATTTATATGTATGTATATACATGTAGATATAAGGATGATTATGTATTAAAGATGATGGCTTAACTAATGTACTCCTTTTACTTTTAATCTCTTGAATGACTATTATGAGTATTATTTATTGATGTTATTTATTAAAACTTGAACTCACTCAGCTCAAGCTGACTTTGTGTGCATGTTAGTGTGTGTTTCAGGTTAGGAGGAGGATGCCTTAATGCTTGGATGTGCACGAAGCCACTTGGACGGTGAAGGGCATACATGGATGGTAGATTTTATTATTGAACATTTTATTTTAAAAAGTTTTATAAATCATATTTAAATTTGTTTGGGCATAATTCCCTGGTTTTTGGGAACTTATTTTATTATTTATGTTTTCCGCTGAATTATACTCTGAATTGGTTATTTCAATGAAATGAATTATTTTCAAGTTTAAATATTTTTTATTAGTGTTTTGTATGAATACCAACTGTGGGGTTCTCGGGGTTCGGGGCCTTACAAGTTGGTATCAGAGCCATGGTTCGAGGGATCCGAGCATCCCCGAATGCTTGGACTCGAACTGTAAGAAAGAAACCAGTATGCCCACCATGAGTAGCTGCACGCCAAGAGGTAACTTTAAATTATTTTGTCATTCCTTTGAATTTAAGGTTTCCAGTATGTGATTAATTGTTTAAGTGTTAGATAGAATGCTAATGTGGTTAGAGGTCGGGGGTGATTAGGACGGGCGGGTAAAGTAAACGACTAATTACACTTGATCAACGTCATTAGCATTTTACCCTTACCTTACATGTTCTAAATACCACTTGTACTTGACCGTGTTAAAATTCTGTCTTTGTAGGGATAAGTCATGGTTAATACTCGAGCAGCTAAGAGAGGTCGTCCTAGTGTTCGTGGTCGTGGTCGTAAGCCACGTGCCGAAACCGAGAGTGAGATTCCTACTTCCCAGCAGGAAGAAAACCTGATTCATGAGGAGGGGGATAACCCCACCTTAGATCCTGCTATGCGCGCGGCTATCGCGGACGAGGTTTACTAGGTGCTCCATAGCGCCATTCCCGATATCGTTGCTGAGGCCGTTAGGGCCATGGAGGAGTCTATGGTTGGTAAGAGTTCGGGTAAAGAAAGGAAGGGTAGGGAGACGCAGGTTGATGAGGAGGAAGAGGTGTATGTGCCGAGTGGGGATGAAGATGAAGTGCGGACTGTTAGTGTGTCTACTCGGGGTTGCTCATATGGTGACTTTAAGAAGTGTGACCTTCCTTCTTTCGACGGTACTAAGGATGCGTTGGCAGCACATCAGTGGATGAGGGAGATGGAGGCCGTTCTGAGAGTTAGTAAGTGCAAGGGGGGTAACATGGTGACGTATGCTACTGCCTCGTTTCGTTCCGAGGCATTGTGTTGGTGGGATAATCTGGCGCAGGTTATGGGTGATCGTTCGATTAGGAGGATGTCATGGGATGAGTTGAAGAGGTTGGTTCTTGATCAGTTTTGTCCTTCGCATGAATTGGATAAGATTGAACAAGAATTCTTGACCTAGGAGGCGGGTAGTATGACGCATCGGGAGTATACCACCAAGTTTAACCAGATGGCCCATTTATGTCCCGATTTGATTACTCCTAAACCCAAGAGGATTAAAAAGTATGTGAAGGGGCTTCCGGCAGATATTTGTAGGGGTGTGGTGACCACCGACATGAACTCTTTTCACTCGGTAGTTACCCTAGCTGGTACATTATATGATCAGAGGGAGAAGTTACCGCCGACCGAGACTAGGAAGACTTGGAACACTAATTCGTATGGTAAGCGGCCGAGGGAAGCAATTTTAATTTGTCTAAGAAAAGGGTGAAGACTGAGACTTCTGAGTTTAAGAGGGATGCGGCGTTCGGTAATTGCAAGAAGTACGGGAAACCGCACAAGGGGGAATGTAAGAGTGGGTCTGGCTCCTGTTTTCGTTGTGATAAGGTGAGACACCCCCAATTCGAGTGTCCGACGTTGACTTGTTTCCGCTGTAAGGGTTCCGGTCACTTGGCAACAAACTGTCCTACCAGTAAGGCGGGGGTGTCACACCCTGACTTAGGGCCTGGGTGCGACGCCCGTTAGTTGGTATCTATTTTGAAAATATATCATAGTTGCGGGTTATTAGCGGAAGTCTTTAATAAAATATTCATTTATAAAATGTCGGGTCAGAATACCCGTTTTGTTATTTCAATACCTGTTATTTCAAAATATGATTCTTTACAATATTTAACTAAAATATCTGAGCCATCAGATCACCTCTAATGACTATGTCTCCAATCTTCTATTAGTCTTGCCTGTCAATTCTATTCTTTACAGTTCCCTAAAATGTGGGGGGAAAATACGTCAGCACACAGCCGGTGAATGACGCTGACTCAATAATATCAGTGTGTAAACAATAACAATACCTTTGTGACAATACTCATTAGGCACCCAACTCAATTGGGTTACAATTACCCTAAGTACATGTACAATTAATCATATACACAATATCATTTCTCTTATCAGTCCCGTAGACTACCAGAGGCATGTTTGATGATATGCATGGCCTCGGGGAAATCCGAGTCACCATGTATGTATGGATCCAGACACATGTATACTCTTAATTTGAGTATACCCGTTTCTCATTATTGTAGCACAAAGTTTTTAAGGATTCGTAAATCCTATGTAAACAGTTCAGACTCTAAAAGAGGTGTAAAAGTTTAGTGTGTATTCACCTTTTATGTTTGTAATCAGTTTCTGATACTGATTCCTGTATGTTGATCAGTTTCGGTTACTGACCCCTGTCTGTAAATCAGTTTCTGTTACTGATTCATGTTTCTGTTTTCAGCTTTCAGATTGATTGATTGGCTGTTATCTCGGACCTATAGTACGAGTATAACATTTGTATAAATATCTAGATCTACGATCTAGCTTCAGACCCCGTAGTCTGTTTTGTATAGCTGTAACCTTGATAATTATTTGTTTGTATAAAACATTTGGACCTTTAGTCCTTTTGTTTAATAATTATATGTCAAGTTTCTTCTTCAGGAAGAAACGTCTATACAAGGTTTCTTCTTCAAGAAGAAACATTACTTTATCTATAACCTGTGTGAATGAATAGTATCTTTCTTAATCATTAATAAATACTATTTTAACTATACCCTTTTCCAGTAAATGATTACGTTTCTTAATCGTGAAGAAGCAATAATTTAACTATAACCTTTGCTTATGAAAAGTTATATTATACTTAACAATCATCAAGGTTTGGGCTATACCCCCAACTATGGTCCAAGCCATTATAATAATAATAATAATAAAATATTTAAACAGAACCCCTACCTCGTATGGGTATTCGGAGTTAGTTATCTAAGATTGATCGAGCGGCATCTCTACTCTATATAGCGTACTAGAGCTTAGACTGTCAGACCTTCGGAGCTTGGCACGTTCCACGAGACTGGCACGCTAACCGAGGCTAGTGTGTGTGAAATGTGTGTTAGAGGTGTGAATGGTGAATGCCGTGAACCCTCCTACTTATTGCCGAGTTTGGACACCATCGCGTAGCGCGATGGTCCCTTCACTTAGGGCATCGCGTAGCGCGATGTCAGTCAGATGACGCGTGGCTGCTGACTCAGCCCTAGCGTCTGCTACGTGTCCCCCGGTCGCGACACGTGTTGCTGTGTCATCAGGGGCCGTCGCGTAGCGCGATGGTCTTGAGGCTGGGCTCATCGCGTAGCGCGATGGGTTCCAGAATTCAGATTTTTATTTTTAGTCCCTCGTCTTTGATAACTTGCCCCTTCTTGATCATAATTCCATCTTCCAAAAATACTAAAGCGGCCCTTATGCGGCTAGCGGCGATGCGAGCGTGCGAAGTGGAAAGTGCACCATCAAAACGCCACATTACGCCCATCGCCCGAGTCCGAGTCCGTGTCCGTGCGCGTGCACGTCGGGTGCTTCGCACTCTCCGCTAGGACTATGGAAAGTGGTTAGCCACATTAAAACATTTTTATGGAAACTTGCTTCCTTATAAAGAGCTTCCATTTCTTTGTTTGTTTCCATGTTGGATGAAAATTCACTTCCTTATTTATACCCATGTGGGATGCTTACCTTTTCTTCCATCTTTCCATGTGGGATGGAATTTCTTATTTTCTTAAGATAAGATGTCTTTATTTTCTTATCTTATTTTTCCTTATTACCTTAACATAAGAATGCTTTATTTTTCTTTATCTCATTCTTCCCCTTACTTATCTTTGAGATTATTTTTAATCCTTCAACTTTCAAAGTTGGCAATTTTAACCCAAAATAAATATGGGTTTTTCCTAGATGTTAAAGGGGGGGGGGGGGTCCGGTCAGGGGACTTCCTCGAGGGGGAAGATGGAAGAGTAGTCGAAGGCCAGGGCGAGGGCCTTCAACATCTCCAAGAGGGAGGCTAAGGATGATGCGGATGTTGTTTCAAGTACTTTTCCTTATTTAGCTTTTATTCCACCGGTATAATTTCTTATTCCTTTGGAATCGTATGTGATGATCATGTAGCTAAGCAGTAGTATAAAATTATCCTAGGTACCTTTTTACTTGATGAATTACAGGCGTCAGTCTTACTTGATTCGGGCGCCAGTAGAAGTTTCGTGTCTACCGCTTTATGTTCCTCATTGAATAAATCACCCGAGCGCGTAGTCGATATGTTTGAGGTTGAGGTCGCCGTAGGAAAATCCGTTCCCGAGTCTAGGGCTATTCAGGGTTGTTCCATCGAGTTGTATGGGTATAAATTTCCGGTGCGATTGTATTTGATGCCACTTGGTTGTTTCGATGTGGTGCTCGGGATGGATTGGCTCGCGAGTGTTGATGCTCAGATCATTTATGGTCAGAAACTCGTTCGTCTGAGGGCCCCGGATGGGACCCAAATTACGGTCTTCGGTGACCGGAATGGTGCGACGCCACATATCATATCCATGCTTAAGGCGGGAAGGTTGATGCAACGGGGCTGCGGGGTGTATCTAGCGTATGCTATAAATATAAAAACCGAGGTGGCTACCGTCTGTGACGTTCCTATCGTTCGGGATTTCCCGGATGTATTTCCAGATGATTTGTCAGATGTGCCGCTGGACCGCGAGGTCAAGTTCCAGATAGACCTTATGCCGGCGCAAAACCCGTTGCTCGAGCCCCTTACCGTCTAGCACCGAATGAGATGAAAGGACTTATGGCTCAGTTGGAAGACTTGCTCGACAAGGGCTTCATTCGACCGAGCATCTGACCTTGTGGTGCCCCGGTCCTGTTTGTTAAGAAGAAGGATGGTAGCATGCGGATGTACATTGACTACCGTGAATTGAATAAGCTCAATGTTAAAAATCGGTACCCTCTTCCAAGGATCGACGATTTATTTTATCAGCTCCAAGGAGCTAGTTGGTTCTCGAAGATCAACCTTAGGTCCGGGTATCATCAGAAGAAGATTCGGGAGGAAGATATTCCTAAGACTGCCTTCCGCACTCGTTATGGGCATTATGAATTCCTCGTGATGTCTTTTGGTTTGACCAACGGACCGGCTGCGTTCATTGATCTTATGAACCGGGTGTGTAGGCCGATGCTCGATCGTTAGGTTATTGTGTTCATCGACGACATTCTTGTGTATTCCAAAAGTGAATCCGATTACGCCGGTCATCTCACGAAAGTTTTGGAAGCTCTGCGAAAGAACAAGTTGTATGCAAAATTTTCTAAGTGTTCCTTTTGGTTACGCGAGGTTCAGTTCTTCGGCCATGTTATTAACCCGAGTGGTATTTTGGTTGACCCTACAAAGGTGGAAGCCGTAAACGAATGGGAATCTCCTAAGTCTCCATCCGAAATTCGTAGCTTCCTGGGCTTGGCGGGGTATTACCGCCGCTTCATTCCCGACTTTTCGAAAATTGCTTCATCATTGACCAAGTTGACTAAGAAGAGCTTTAAGTTTGTTTGGGGTACTGAGCAGGAGGAGGCTTTTCTCAAGTTGAAGAACAGGTTGACGCATGCCCCGATTCTGGCTTTACCCGATGGCACAGATGATTTAGTGGTTTATTCAGATGCCTCTTACCAGGGGCTGGGGTGGGTTCTGATGCAGCGAGGTCGAGTCATCGCTTATGCCTCACGGCAGTTGAAGCCTCATGAGGCGAATTATCCTACTCACGATTTGGAGCTGGCAGCGGTTGGGTTTGCACTTAAGTTGTGGCGGCATTATTTGTACGGTGTTCCTTGCGTTATCTATACCGATCATAAGATCTTAAAGTATTTCTTAGAACAAATGGAACTGAATATGCATCAGCGTCGATGGTTGGAGTTGATTAAGGATTATGATCTGGAGATTATGTACCATCCCGGTAAGGCTAACGTGGTAGCCGACGCGTTGAGTGGAAGGAGAGACCGAAACATGTTCGTGTGAAATCTTATCAGCTTATTCTTAAACCCTATATTTTGAAACAAATAGCCAACGTCCAGAATGAAGCTTTGCAGGTGGAATGGATTATGTCAGAACGTATTTGGGGTCAGGAAAAGTTGTTGGACGACGTCGGTGATGGGTTGAAGTATAAGGATGGGCGTTTATGAATACCGAGGTATGGAGGATTCAGAGGTAAAATTTTGGATGAAGCACACAACTCGCGCTATTCCATTAATCCGGGCGCGACCAAGATGTACCAAGACCTGAAAAAGAATTATTGGTGGCGTGCGATGAAGTTTGAGGTGGCTCAGTATGTGAGTAAGTGTTTGACGTGTTTACAAGTTAAGGCCGAGCACCAGAAACCTTTCGGGAAACTCCAACCCCTGGAAATACCTGAGTGGAAGTGCGAGCATCTTACGATGGATTTTGTGATTAAACTGCCTCGAACACCTAGGGGAAATTATGACACCATTTGGGTAATCGTTGATAGACTGACCAAGAGCGCTCATTTCATGCCGATTCGAGAGACTTTTAATTCTGAGCAACTGGCCAATGTGTTTATTCGTGAGATCGTTTCTAGGCACGGGCTGCCGGTATCCATTGTTTCGGATAGGGACACGCAATTTACCTCCAGGTTTTGGAAGAAGTTCCATGAGGAGATGGGTACCAAACTTCTCATCAGTACCACTTATCACCCGCAGACGGATGGTCAGTCCGAGAGGACCATTCAGACTCTTGAGGATATGTTGCGGGCTTGTGTTATCGATTTTGGTGGTAGTTGGGATCGTCACTTACCGTTGGTAGAGTTCTCGTATAATAACAGTTATCACGCAACGATTGAGATGCCACCGTTTAAGATGTTGTATGGTAGGAGGTGTAGGACTCCAGTCTGTTGGGGTTCCATTGGTCAGAAGTAGTTGGGTAGTTTGGAGGTGGTTGAGGCTACGACTGAGAAGCTCGATAAGATAAAGGCTTTTATGAAGGCCGCTCAGGATCGTCAAAAGTCCTATGCAAATAAAAGGCGAAAACCTATTGTGTTTGAGGCTGGGGACCGGGTTATGTTGAAAGTTTCCCCTTGGAAGGGTATTATTCGTTTTCGTAAGAGGGGGAAGCTTAGTCCGAGGTTCATTGGTCTGTTCCGAATATTGTCCCGTGTTGGTGAGGTAGCGTATAGACTGGAGTTGCCCGATGAGCTCGCGGGGATTCATCCTACTTTCCACGTGTCCCACTTGAAGAAATGTTTAGCTGACGAGGAGGCCCATGTGCCTCTTGATGTATTGAGCTCGATATCAAGTTGAACTACGTTGAAGAACCGGTCGCTATTCTTGATCGTTAGGAAAGGCGTTTGAGGAATAAAGTGGTTAAGCAGGTGAAGGTGCCGTGGAGGCACCGTAGGGGTTCCGAGACTACTTGGGAGTCCGAAGATGAGATGATGAATGTAACGCCCGTTAATTCCGGTTTCAAGAATTAAAGCTTGTAGAGTTTGTATAATTCTCGGGATTAATCCGACGTTTCTCGAAAGCCTTTGCGTCATCTCGGTACGTTAAACCATTTAACTTTCCTTCCATTTTGTCTTACACTTCAATTTAGAGGGACTTGGATGTAACTATTTTTATTATATCAAAAAACAATTAACCTAACTCTAAAACCCTTTCTAGCGGCCGATCGGAAGAGAGACCCCCCCTGCTCGAAAATCTTCTGTCCAGCCAAGTTTGATCCGTAAAAACTTCAATTCAAGGTCGGTTTTATGATTCCCCATGTCTTTTACACCTTAATTGATCATATTAACGCGCTTATTGGTCGTTAAGGTTGAGTTTTGATGATAACAGTTTGCTGACAGATTCGTATACGTTTATTATAGGGTCTGTAACGCGATGATAATCCATTGTTTTTGATCGATTCTCGATTCCATGATGTTCTACTTTGAGTCTAGTTACCAGAAAGGTATAATACGTAATTTTTTGACGAGATTTGAATGGTTTTTATGAATTTATAAAATCGAGTGTCTAAACTGATGCGGGATGACGGATTCTGGTCTGTCTTCCCGACCTCATAACCTTTTTTCAACAGGTCCAAATTGGTTGGTTTCACTTCTTGAAGTTATTATTTTGAGTTAGGAACCAAACCCAATTGGAATCATTTAGTTTGGTTCAGTAATGAATTTTATAAAAATAAAACCATTTTGTTGCGCACTGAAATAGCTGCACGTACCTTGCTATGTTGGAGGAATTTTTATAATTTTTGTGTCCAATAGAAAAATATAATAAAAATATTTTTATAAACCTAAGACATTTATTAAAGTCTGGTAAATATTTAATAATTTATTTCAAAGGTTATCCTATGTAATTAAATGCATCTTCGCATGCTAAAATCTACGCATTTTACTCATTATTGATCGATAAGTTCGTTTTAAGCTTAACCGGTGGATGTTCAATTGTGTTCTTGTCGGGGCTGTTTGAAGTGAGTTTTTGCACCACAATCTTCCTAGGTATATCCCGTATATCATACTTAAAGATCATGTTCATAGGTGTTCGTTAAGTTGATCAACTAGTTGTAGTTTGATTGTTATGTTCGGTTGTCTAGAATTGTAGTTTGGCGCGTTTAACGCGAGGGTTGAAGTGATTAATGATCAATTCAGCTCGGGGACACTTAGTTTGATGTACGGGCTGTTCAAAATTCATTTTTATAAGTTATGGGCCTGAATTGGTTGTCGGTTACTCTAACGTGTTGGTATAACGCATAATTGTGTTTATTGAATAGTTGGTGTGTTGTACTTGCGGGTTACCGACCCATTTGACTCGTGTGGCGTCGTGTGGACTTGTTGGCTGTGATTTTATCATAATGGGTCCACACGGGGCTGAGTTGGATGTTAACGGCCTAAACGACTCCTAAACGCGCGTCTTAGTGTCACCTAGTGCTCCTGGGGGCAAATTGGTAATTCTTTATTCCCGGGAGTACCTAAGAGTCGTTTTGGTGAATGTGAGACCTTGGGGGCTGTTGTGATTAAGTTTGATGAGGTCGAGGGTTTAGGTAACTCGAACCATGTTAGAACGTCTCGTAGGATAAACGAGTCATCTTGATGTCATTAGTGTTGATTGAATGTAAACCGACAGGTGTTTGAGTTTTGGGATTTCTTTGGGATTCTCTAGCTCGTGGTGAATCCGCGTCTTGTGTCAGGTGAGTTCATGATGCCCTGTTTAACTCTTTTTAAGTTTTGGGCTAGCATGCATACCTAAGCGATTTTGCTTGATGAAATGTTTTAAACGATTTTACATAGGCTTGCTGGTATTGGTAGGCCTTGGAATGTTAAAGAATGTGTGTATGTATATATATATATATATATTATAGAATGGCCAACATTTGGCGAATGTTGTAGTCGTCTCGACTACTGAATGTTGCGTATGCCTACTTTGGTTTGCATGCGCTGAATGTTACGTGTTTGGGTTGTACGTTTGTTCGACCCTGAATGTTATTATAGTATGTTATATAAATATATATATATATATATATATATATATATATATATATATATTTATTTATTTATTTATTTATTTATTTATATATATATTTATATATATATAGGAATGTACGTATAGAGATGTTCATACGTAAGGATGATTATTTATTAAATGTGATGACCTAACTGATGTAACTCCATTTACAGTTTTAAAACCGTTGGAAAGATTATTAAGACTTTTGTTACTTATTTAAAACTTGAACTCACTCAGCTTAAGCTGACTTTGTGTGCATGTTAGTGTGAGTTTCAGGTTAGGAAGAGGATGTCTTATCGCTTGGACGTGCACGAAGCTACTTGGACGGTAAAGGGCATACGGGATTTGAAGACTTTATTATTAAACATTTCCTTTTAAAATTTTTTTTATTAAAGATAATTAAGTTGGTTTTGGGCAAAATTCCCGGGTTTTGGGAACTTATTTTATTATTTACGTTTTCCGATAAATTTTACTCTGAAATTGGTTGCTTAATGGAACAATTGATTTTTTTTAGTTTAAATATTTTATAAGTGTTTTGTATGATTACCAACTGTGGGGCTCCCGGGGTTCGGGGCCTTACAATGAAACTCGATCCGCAGTTGTTCCTGTCGCATCGGGATTCGGGGACGAATCCCATTGTAAGGGGGGTGGACTTGTAACGCCCGCGAATTTTTCGGTTTAAAGATTTAAAGCTTGTAGAGTATGTATAATTCTCGGGATTTAACCGACGTTTCTCGAAAGCCTTTACGTCATCCCGGTACGTTTAATCGTTTAACTTTCCTTCCAAGATGCCAGATACTTTATACAAGAGGGACTAGATTGAAACTTATTATATTATAACATAAACAAAAAACCTTAACTCCCCCCCCCCTCTTGTGTTGTCCGATCGGCGCACACAGCCCCCCCCCTGCGAATTTTCTTTTTTCCGGCCAAGTCGTGAGCGTAAAACATCAATTAAAGGTTAGTACTACGATTCCTCAAGTCCTTTACACCATAATTAGTCGTTATAACACGCGTATTGATCGATTAATGGCTTGTTGTAGGCTAACCGGGTGGCTGTCCAATTGAGCTTTTCCGGGACTATTTTGAGTGAGGTTTTTGCACCAAAATCCTCCTAGGTATGTGTAGTATATCATACTTAAAAACCATATTCATTGGGGTTCGTTAGATTGGTCAACTAGTTATCGTTTGAATGATTGTGTTCGGTTGACTAGAATTGTAGTTTGATGCGTTTAACGCGAGGGTTGAAGTGATTAACGACCAATTCAGCTCGGGGACACTTGGTTTGATGTACGGGCTGTTCAAAATTCATTTTTATAAGTTATGGGCCTGAATTGGTTGTTGGTTACTCCAACGGGTCGGTACAACGTGCAATTGTGGTTATTGAGTAGTTGGTGCGTTGTACTTGCGAATTACCAACCCATTTGACTCGTGTAGCGTCGTGTGGACTTGTTGGCTTTGATTTTATCATGTTGGGTCCACACAGGGCTGAGTTGGATGTTAATGGCCTAAACGACTCTTAAACGCGCGTATTGGTATCACCTAGTGCTTCCGGGGGTAATTTGGGAATTCTTTATTCCCGGGAGTGTCTAAGGGTTGTTTTGGTGAATGTGAGGCCTCGGGGGCTGTTGTGATTTAGTTTTATGAGGTCGAGGCATACGTAGGATAAACGAGTCATCTTGATGTCGTTAGTATTGATTGAATGTAAACCGGCAGGTGTTTGAATCTTGGGATTACTTAGGGATTCTCTAGCTCGTGGCGAGTGTCAAGTGAGTTCATGATGCCCCTTCTAACTCTTTTAAGTTTTGGGCTAGCATGCACACCTAAACGATTTTTCTTGATTAAACGTTTAAACCATCTTATATAGGCTTGCTAGTATATAGTTGGCCTTGGGATATTATAGTATGTATGTATGTATGTATATATATATATATATATATATATATATATATATATTATTGTATGGCCAATATTTGGCGATGTTGTAGTCGTTATCGACTACGGATGTTACGTATGCCTACTTTGTGTTTGCATACGTTGATGAGATGTTACATGTTTGGGTTGTACGTTTGCTCGACCCTGATGTTATTATTTGGATGTTATATATATATATATATATATATATATATATATATATATATATATATATATATATATATATATATATATATAGGGATGCACTTATAAGGATGTTTATTTATATGTATGTATATACATGTAGATATAAGGATGATTATGTATTGAAGATGATGGCTTAACTGATGTACTCCTTTTACTTTTAAACTCTTGAATGACTATTATGAGTATTATTTATTGATGTTATTTATTAAAACTTGAACTCACTCAGCTCAAGCTGACTTTGTGTGCATGTTAGTGTGAGTTTCAGGTTAGGAGGAGGATGCCTTAACGCTTAGACGTGCACAAAGCTACTTGGACGGTGAAGGGCATACGTGGATGGAAGATTTTATTATTGAACATTTTATTTTAAAAAGTTTTATAAATCATATTTAAATTTGTTTTGGGCATAATTCCCGGGTTTTTGGGAACTTATTTTATTACTTATGTTTTCCGCTGAATTATACTCTGAATTGGTTATTTCAATGAAATGAATTATTTTCCAGTTTAAATATTTTTATAAGTGTTTTGTATGAATACCAACTGTGGGGTTCCCGGGGTTTGGGGCCTTACAAACTTAGAGCCCTTTCTGCTGCTAAGGGGGAGAGACTTGATAAGCAAGACGAGATCATCCTTCAACTCACGTGCAAAGATGACGAGTTGAAGAAATTAAGGAATGATGAAGATGATCAGGATGGAGCAGGTGGTGTTGATCAGCAACCGGGCGGTAGTTTTGCACTGTTGGCAGGTAATAAGGCTGATACGAGTACTGGTGGTGGGTCTGAAGGGAATAATATGCAGATTGTACCGTATAAGGATTATTCTCAGGCTAAACCGATCGACGTGATTCCGGAGAACAGAATCCTTTTAGTGGGTATGGATGGTATAGTGAGGAGTATTGTTAATGCTGATGAGTTCGAATAAGGCAAGTTTGTGGATCATTCGTTGACTAAAGAACAAATAACCTTGCTTCTGGATCTAAATGAAGAGGAGGTTGAAGAATTGGGTAAGACAGTGGAAGTTGATATTGACTTTGAAGAAAGTAATAATCCAGGCATTCCACACGGGAATGTGCCTGAATATGAGGAAGTGGAAGTAACGTGACTGCTGAGGAGTATCCTGAATTCTACACAGGCAACAACAACGATTCAGGTATTCCACTCTTTACTACATAACATTTTAACTCAGCAGAACAACGTTTACGAGAAGAACGAGATAGATGGAATAGAGAAGCTGAGACAAGTCACTTGTCTGCGAAAGATAAGAAGCGTAAACGCGCTTTGGATGGTATGTTTGAGCATGATGTGAAACGGATGAATAAGATGATCGAGACCTTTCGGTATCATGAATAGGAGGAAGTCAAATTAGCCAAGTCTCGAGCATCTGCATACCAGATGAAGAAGTACAAGACTGTCAAAGATGTGAAGGGTGATTTGATCGCTTGGCAGTATGATTCAGAGCTTAAGGTATATATCGTGAAGTGGGAACATGGTATTTATTATTTCAAGCGCCTACACAATATCTTATCTATGCCAAGGTGGGATGTTAGAACACTAGCCAACAGACCGTTTGTGAATCGTGGAAAAGATACAAGGGCTGAGTGGTTCTATGCACATTTACAACATGAAACCTGTTATGGTTTCAAATTCTTCAAGCCGCAAGTGCCAACACACAATTATATTGACTAGATTGATCCGTGCACTGGCTGGAGAAAGATGAGTTTATAGGTAAAGCCGCTAAAGACGATGAAGAGGGCACCAATGAAGATATTCCCTCAGAGTCCATTCACCACGTTTAACAGATGGTATTGCGACAACCAGACTGGTGAAGTGGTTATAGTATTGGGGACCGGAGCTAACACGATGATTATAGGTGTTATCGATCTGATGTGGCTCGTTAACTTATCTGAGTCTGACAACGACGTGCTATATCATAGTCAGGTCAGATTTGCTAACGTAAGCGACTATGATCTTGCGATGCAGTTTCAGAGAGTTTTACGAGTCTGTTTTGCATTCTAGATACATAGTTGCACAGACTGGAAGACAAAGATGTTCCAGAAATAAAGTATAAAGAGCTCGAGACGAAGGGGAGTTTGTTGATACACGTTTTGGTCATCTCGGGCTTTATTAGTTTATTATTATAATTCAATGATAATGTAAGGGCTATTAATGTAAATACGCTCATTCGCTCTATTGTAAGATACATTCGTTACCCCATAACGAATGTATCGCATTCGTATTAATGTAAGCTCATTTGTTAACCTAGTTTAACGAATGTTGGGCTATTCGCTTAGTTTAATGTATTAACGAATGAGTTTGTTCATTCGTTAGGTTAATGTAACGAATGACACATTCGTTAAGGATAACTTAACGAATGTGGTCATCCCCTATAAATACCTATAAGTTTATTGTTAATGTAACATTACTTATTATTATTCCTTCTGAATCGTTACGCTGTCCAAATATTCTCTCAACACACACAGTACACACACATAACCGTAATTGACCTACTCCTAATCAACGAAGCACACGATGTCATCTTAAGGTCTAGATTAACAACTCAATACACTTAAAACTCAATTGAATAACAATTCAATTTCCAATTGAATAAAATTATTCAAAGAATTCATCAATCAATCTGAACATCAAGCTCTAATACCACTTGAATGAGCATGAAGTTCATGATCTCTATACGATTAACGATTAGGATCTAGTTTATGATTGAACGATTCGTTGTTACGATTAGGTATACGGTTAGATCTGAGTGTATTTTGATAGAGTAACAGTATGCATCAATAATCAAAATACTTCATTAACTTAGAAATAGATTACAGGAACTATATATAGACGATGGAGTTCATTCATTAGACATGCCTAAGAAATGAACCTCCATTCATTATACGTTTACTAATAACAAAAGACTCCATTCGTCTTCGCATTCGTTATAAGTGACTAACGAATGAGGAATACATTGGCGAATGGTCACATTCATTATTAACTAACAACGAATGTGTCCTACATGCTAACAAATGAGTCACATTCATGACATACATTTACCAAAAAGTACCTATACATTATTTCTAACAAAATAATACTATACACAAATACCGAGACGCAAAACCGAGTACTAACGGAGTGGGGTACCGTCAATGGGTGTAAGATGGTTTGAGAAGGACACAGGGGTGGATGCCGGCTTGAAATCACTCATGTTGTCTAGAATTAACAAATCAAGAATATACCAAGATTAACATAAAAGGAGAAAACCTGGATGCAAGAGATGAGATGAAACTATTGACGAGTATGGGATTAGGTCCGGTAATAATAATATCGTCAACATAAATGATAAAAAGTACAGGAGATGTGATATTGTGATTAACAAATAGTGAAGAATCAAAGATAGTTGGTTTGAAACCAACAAAAAGAAGATAGGATTTGAGTTCATCATACCAAGCGCATGCCGCTTGACGAAGACCGTAGATGGCTTTATGTAATTCGCATACGTGGTTTGGTAGTGAGGGATCGATGAAACCAAGAGTTTGGGCTATAAAAACATCTTAAGTTAGAGTACCTCGAAGAAAAGCATTATTGATGTTAAGTTGGTGAAAACACCAGTATTGAGAGGTGGATAGAGAAAGAATGAGATGGAGAGTGGCGGGTTTAATGATCGGGCGAAAATTTTCCACACAATCTAAGCCCAGGTGGTGATTGAAACCTTTTGCTACAAGATAAGCCTAGAGACAATCAACGGTGCCATCAGGTTTTAACTAGGTTCGAAAAACCCATTTGCAGCCAACCAAATTTGGTGCAGGGTCAGAAGGGACGAGAGACCAAGTTTTATTACGTTGAAGAGCGTCAAATTCATCTTGCATGGCTTTGCACCATAGAAGGCTCTTAAGAGCTTGAGAGATTGTCAAAGGATCTTTGGGATGAGAAGAAGAAACGTTGTAAAAAACAAAATTGTTATTATGATATTTTGGATTAGGTTTACGAGTACGAGTGGAAGAAATAGGATTTATATTGGTGATAGGAGTTATATTTGGAGAGGTGGAGGTGATATTTGAAGAGTGGGTTGAAGAAATGGAGATGTGATTGGGAGGTTTCCATGGACTAGAGGAAATGGATGAGATGTGATTTGGGCTAGGTTGATTGGTGGGTATGTGGGCCAAGGTGACGGGTGAGTCGGCTGGGGTAGAATCTGTTGAAGATGGGCTGGATGTAGAGGGGGTGGGCTGGTAGTGTGGTTTAAAGAGGTAGAATGAGGGGTTGAGGGTGGTGCGGTAGCAAGTGGGGATGGGATTATGAGGGAGTTGTATTGGAGGATGGTGTGTGATGGACAAAAAGTGGTAACCATTCGTCCGGGTTTGGAGGAGGTGAGGTCGGTATGTTGGTTAATATTTCATATGGAAATTTGTTTTCAATAAAATAAACGTGTCATGATAAGTATAATTTATTGGTTGGAGGATCAAGAAGATAGTAGGGACTTTGGGTGGACGAATAACCTACAAAAATGCAAGGTTTGGATTTTGGTTGAAGTTTGTGTGAGGTAAAAGGGCGTAGCCATGGATAGCAAAAGCAACCAAAACTGCGAAGTTTATCATAGTTTGGTAATTGTTTAAATAAGCGAACAAATGGATAATCGTTTTGAAGGGTTGGTGTGGGTAGTCGGTTAATTAAATAGGTTGCGGTTGTGAAAGCAAACGGCCAAAATTTTAGTGGCATTTTAGAATGAGATAAAAGGGCAAGACCCATTTCAACAAAGTGACGATGTCAGTGTTCGGCGTAGCCATTGTGTTCAGGTGTGTGGTGATTAAGTGAGGTAAATGATACCGCAAGAAGTAAGATGGGATGTGTGTTTGGTGTACTCACCACCATTATCTGAACAGAGTTGTTTAATTTTACATTGGAAATAATTTTCCACAAGTCGCTGAAAATTAGTGAATATATTAAAAGAGTCGGATTTCTTTTTTATTGGTAAATCCAAGTACATTTTGTGAAATGGTCGACCAAATGTAGTATTTGTAACCATCATAAGACATAACAGGAGATGACCAAACGTCCAAAAATAAAATTTCTGACAGTGAATGTGATGTAATAGATGAAGTATGAAAGGGGAGCTTGTAGCTCTTATTAATGCAACATGAATTACATGGTTCTTTAAATTTAAAGATAAACGAGACAAGAAAAGGTAAATGTTTTAATACTTGTGAATGCAGGTGGCCAAGACGATGATGCTTGTGTGTATTATTGTGTTGAACATGAAAAACAAACGGTGGTGATTTGGGGCGTAGCTCATAGATCCCTTTTTTAGCTTGTACTCGAAGAAGAGGGTGGTGAGATTGGCAGTCCTTGATAATAAAATTAAGGGAGAAAAATTGGATTAGAATATTTATCAATGCATAAACGTGAAATCGTTACGAGATATTGATGGAGCACATAAGACATTATATAATAAAACCTTTTTTGTTAAATCATTCATATGGTATCATACACTAGGTTAACCTAATATCATGGGAAATAATTACAACATTGAATAACATTTAATAAGAGTAATTGATCGTAAATCAATACTAAAATTAAAACTATCTATTTGGAAGGAGATCGTTGACCGAATGCTTTAAAAGAAAGGGATGCGTTTAGGTCAACCCAATAAGAATTCTCAACCCGATCCGGATATAGATGCCAATTGAGAATTTGAGATCTTTATATTCTACTAAGATTAATTATATTTTATGAATGGTATTACAAATAGATATGATGATAGAAGTATAGTAATGCAACAATCAAATCAGATTTTTTTTGTGTGGACCAATTAACCACTTTGAATGTATATAATTGGTTGGATAGCCAATAGCCAGTTGTAGTTGTGTAGTAAAACAGAATAGACCACAAGATAGGAATCACAAACCGGGCGGCTGAGCTTGACAGCCGGACGTGGGTTTGGACCACATTGCTCAGCCAATTGTTAGTGGTCCGATAGCGTCATGTAAATCATACTTCTTGAATATTACAAAATAGCCACCCAACCCAAAATAGAAGAGCATTTTTTTTTGAACAAAAACACACTATTTACAAAAGTGAAAACATGATGTACAAAACAAAAAACGCTATGTACGAAAACTTAATACACCATGCACATGACTTAAAACACAATGTACATAACTTAGGTCTATGATGTTTTAGGTGTTTGTAAACCGTGCATCCCATTTTAGATTTTGTACATGGTATTTTAAGTTGTTTCAAGTTCTCTACATGGTTGTTAAACATGTACATGACGTTTTACCTTTTGGTAGCAAGATACTATTACCATTCTAGAACATGTTCGAATATGGTGTCCATTTGCTAAAACGCAATGTCAACAAAAGCTAAAGTGTGAAGTCCAAAAGGCTAAAACATCATATATAAAATGTGAAAACACCATCTTCCAAAAGGCTAAAACATCATATATAAAATGTGAAAACACCATGTTAAAAAAACCCTGTTTTTACAAAAGAATTGTAGATATACATAACTTATGTTACAAATAAAAGCGCTCGATTTTATGGTGTATATTTTTTTTAAATAATGATGTACTCTAACAAGATGAGGTGTACGTTAATCAGTTTTCGGTATTCCTTTTGGGCAAAGGCTTTGTGTACTGCAATATACCTAGCTAACATGTCACCTTCTAAAGCAATTGAAATGAAGACCCCAATGGAACTATGGTCAGGACATACAACTAACTATATTCATTTAAAATAATTTGGTTCTTTGGCATATGCCCATGCTAACTAGGGGAAATTGGAACCAACAGCTCAGAAATGTATTTTCATAGGGTACCCTGAGGAAGTTAAGGGGTACAGACTACGGTGGATGGATGATGGGAGTCCTAAGGTCATAGTTAGCATGGATGAGGTATTTAGGAAAGATGTTATACATAAGGATGTTGTTGGTAATGGTTTATGGAAGAAACTAGTGGAAGGAAAAATGTTAACAATGGTAACACCTACATATCCTGCAATACTTAACCGTTGAATTGAATCTAAGAAACTTACATGTTTGGATTGATCTCAATGTGAAAAGGAATGAGTTTTGTTTTCACATGTGGGGGATTGTTGAAAAATGTGTGAAAATGAATGAGCTTTCTTTCCACATGTCGGGGATTGTTGGAAAATTTCTTGTGTATATAAAATATTTTTAATTTTGAATTCTTTTATATTACATGATTAGTTGAAACACCTTTGATTTAGTCAAGACCATTAAACATGTCATTAAGTTTTGGTCAAAATTTAAATCCATTGGTTAATGTTGATTGGAGTGTTTCAATTTTGTCATTAATGATAGTTGAATGGTTTCAATCTTCTACTAGCATAAGTACCAAGGGAGCTCCTTGGTTGAAGAGACACCAAATAACACATTCTCTCTTGTGCTTTCTTCAATTTTCTCCCTAAAGAATTCTAACATTCTTGATCATCTTCATCATTTTCTTTAAGGTACTATTCGGGTGCTAGAGCCCTCCCCGGCAGTATATATTGCATAGACCGTTGTACCCTGGGAAACAAATTTAAGGGTCCCGTGTAAAACACGATCCTTGGCGACAAAGACCACGACACCATTCTTCTTCTACACCTTTCTTGCATTATTTTATTTCAATTGTAATGTAATTTTTATTTTTTCCGGTGTAATTCGTATTGTAATTAACTTGCTTTCCTAGATAGGTTTGATTCCTTGTATTGTAATCATTTTATTAAAAGTGTTTTATTTTTATACGCGAACGGTTTCCTACAATCTTAAAACAAATTTTTTAAAAATCACTATTCGTGTATTCAAAACATTCTCGTGTGACTCAAGCTAGTTTTGTTTCACGATGTTATGTTTAAAAAAAACATTTTTTTTCCGTTTCTATTCAAAGGAGCGACTTTTTAGAAACGGAAACCGGTTACAATTCGGATTTTTAACGCTAAACTCTTGGAAAAACCCATTGTTTGGTCCCTTCAAAGTTGGACTTAGAACACATTCGGTGGGTTAATTCGAGAGTTCGGATTAAAAAGTTTTGCGTAATTTTAATTTAGTGGGTGCGACCACAATTAATATTTCCGAAAAACTAACTTAGCATAGTTTATTTTCAGAAAAAATGGCATCACCATCATCGAGCAAGGTTACCGGTACGCCTTTGTCCGTTATGGTAGGAGCGACTACCATGGCTAATCACGCTGAGAAACCCGAGAAGTTCTCGGGTTTGCAATTTAAACGGTGGCCACAGAAGATGTTCTTCTATTTGACCACCTTGAACCTTGCGAGGTTCTTGACAGAATCCGCTCCCCTAGCTACTAACGCGGAGGGGGAGACCGACGCTCAAACTTTGAGTGCGGTAGATGTGTGGAAGCATTCAGAATTCTTATGTCGAAACTATGTGTTAAACGGTTTAGTTGACGCGTTATATAACGTGTACTCTTCAATAAAGACTGCCAAAGAATTATGGGAGTCTTTAGACAAAAAGTAAAAAACGGAGGATGCGGGAACAATAAATTTGTTGTCGCCCGTTTCTTGGACTATAAAATGGTTGACTCCAAGACTGTAATTAGTCAAGTGCAAGAGTTGCAAGTTATACTTCACGACATCTTTGCTGAGGGAATGACACTTAGTGAGACATTTCAAGTGGCAGCAATGATTGAAAAATTGCCTCCTAGTTGGGTTGAGTTTAAGAATTATCTTAAACACAAGCGAAAGGAGATGACCATTGATGATCTTATTGTTCGACTTCGGATAGAAGAAGACAATAAGAGAGCTCAAAAAGGTAGCCTAGTGGATGTTTCTGCCAAGGCTAACTTAGTCGAGTACGGTCAATCCTCTAAAGGGGGCAAGAAAGACAAAGACAAAGGTAACAAAGGGAAAGCGAAAGTGGACATTGGCGTGAAGAAAGGAGCTGTGAAAAAGAAGCATCCACCTTTCCAAAGACCATGTTACAACTGTAACGAGATGGGGAACCGGGCAAACCAATGCAAAAAACCGAAGCGAGAGAGCGCGCATTTGGTGGACGAGGATGGCACTCCTCTCGTGGCGATGATTACCGAGGAAGCGGCTTTCATCGAGGAAGTCAACGTTGTGAGAGACGCTCCAAAGGGTGGTACGTTGACACCGGCGCAACCCGCCATGTTTGCGGCGACAAACAACTCTTTAAGAATTTCAAAGAGGCGGCGGGTGACCAGAAGCTTTACATGGGAATAAAGTGATTGCGGACATCATGGGGGAAGGCAATGTGGTCTTGAAGTGGACTTCTGGAAAGGAGCTCACATTGACCAAAGTTCTCTATGTTCCCGAGATTCGCAAGAATCTTGTCTCGGGATGGACACTCAACAAGCACGGATTTCGCTTGGTAATTGAATCTGATAAATTAATTTTATCGAAAAATGGAATGTGTATCGGAAAGGGCTATGCCGACAATGCTATGTTCAAATTGAATGTAATTGCTGTCAAAAATTCTATGAATAAAATTGCAACTTCTATTTACATGCTTGAGTTGTCAAATTCTAATTCTTGTGTTTGGCATGGTAGACTAGGATATGTAAATTTTAATTCAATTCAACGTTTAATTAAATTAAATAGCATTTCATGTTTTAAAATCGATTCAAAATATAAATGCGAAACATGTGTTGAATCCAAACTAACAAGAAAGTCTTTCAAATCGGTTCAACGAATAACCGAACTCCTTGATTTAATCCACACCGATGTGTGCGATTTAAAAGCCACTCCCACAAGAGGTGGAAATAAGTATTTCATCACGTTCATTGATGATAGTACTCGGTATTGCTATGTATACTTACTTAAAAGTAAGGATGAGGCAATAGACAAGTTTATCTTGTATAAAGATGAGGTTGAAAATCAACAAAAACGGAGAATAAAAACTTTGCGAAGTGATAGGGGTGGTGAATATGTTTCACCATTTGCGAAAATATGCACAAAAAGTGGCATAATACATGAGTATACCCCACCTTATTCTCCACAATCAAATGGCATTGCGGAACGAAAGAACCATGCATTAAAAGAAATGATGAATGCCATGTTGATTAACTCGGGCGTGAGCTATGACTTGTGGGGGGGAGGCTATTCTCTCGGCCAATTATATCTTGAATAAGATACCCCACAAGAAAACGGACGTGACTCCATATGAGTTATGGAAGGGTAAAAAACCTTCATACAAATACATTTCAGTGTAGGGGTGCCTTGCTAAGGTGACGGTTCCGCCACCAAAGGCACTAACGATAGGACCTAAAACCGTGGATTGTATATTCATTGGATATGCACACTATAGTAATGTGCATAGGTTTCTTGTACATGAGTCCAAGAATCCCAATGTACATGAAGGCACTATTGTTGAATGGAGGACCAACAATTTTTTCAAAAATATGTTTCCCTGTTTAAGGAAAACACATGCGAGTTCATCAAGAGCGGTTGATGAAGCAAGTACATCAAGAGCGATTGATGATATTGTTCATGATGAGAGACCTGAACAACCCGAAATTGAGGAAAGTGAGCTTAGACGAAGCAAAAGACCAAGGATTGAAAAATCCTTCGGTCCTGATTTCGTGTGCTACATGGTTGAGGGTGAGCCCAATACCTACCGCGAGGCGGTTACCTCCGCGTAATCACCTCAGTGGACAGAAGCAATTAAGAACGAGATAGATTCTATATTGCAAAATCATACTTGGGGGTTAGTAGATCTTCCGCCGGGTTATAAACCCCTTGGATATCGTTGGATATTCATAAGGAAGATGAAAGCTGATGAAAGTATTGATAAATACAAGGCAAGGTTAGTGATCAAAGGGTATAGACAAAAAGAAGGTCTAGACTATTTTGATACTTACTCGCCGGTGACGCGAATAACCTCAATAAGGTTGGTTCTTGCAATCGCGGCCTTATGAAATTTGGAAATTCACCAAATGGATGTAAAAACCGCATTTCTAAATGGCGATTAAGATGAAGAGATTTACATGGAACAACCCGAGGGTTTCTCCGCCCCAGGGAAAGAGGGCAAAGTATGTAAACTAGTCAAATCATTGTATGGTTTGAAGCAAGCTCCAAAACAATGGCACTTAAAGTTTGATCATGTCATGCTTGACAATGGTTTCAAAATAAACGAGTGTGATAAATGTGTCTATGTGAAGGACACGCCGGGAGGTTATGTGATTTTATGTCTTTATGTAGATTATATGCTTATCATTGGGAGTAATGATACTATGATTAAATCTACAAAAGATATGTTGAAAGCGAGGTTTTACATGAAAGACTTGGGTCTCACTAATGTGATTCTTGGGGTTCAAATTACTAGAACCCAAAATGATCTTATCTTAAGTCAATCTCACTATGTGGACAAGATTATTGAGAAATTCAATAAGGATGACACGCGGTGCGCGTCAAATCCAATTGATACCACCCACTATCTATCTAAAAATAGAGGTGAGGGTGTAATTAGAATACTCAAGAATCATTGGAAGTTTAATGTATCTTATGACATGTACTAGACCCGATCTAGCTTATGCCGTGAGTCGGTTAACTACATATACTAGTAATCCGAGTGGGGAACATTGGAAAAGTATCATGCAAGGGTGCTAAGATACTTGAGATACACGAGAGACTATAGACTCCATTATAACCATGATCCAGCTGTGATCGAAGTATACAGTGATGCAAATTGGATTTCGGATATAAAAGATTCTAAATCAACAAGTGGATATATATTCACACTTGGTAGTGCAGCTATTGCTTGGAAGTCTTCTAAGCAAACGGTTATAGCTACATCCACGATGGAATCGGAGTTTATCGCCTTAGATAAATGTGGTGAAGAGGCGGAATGGCTACATCAATTTATGGAAGATATTCCAATATGGCCAAAGCCTTTGTCGGCTATTTGCATACATTGTGACAATCAATCAGCGATTGGTAGAGCCCATAGCGTGATGTACAACGGCAAATCAAGGCATATTCAACGTAGACATAACACGGTACGACAACTACTCACAACGGGTATTATCACGATTGATTATGTGAAGTCAAAAGATAACATTGCAGACCCGTTAACAAAAGGCTTAAGCAAAGAGTTAGTTAACAAGTCGTCAAAAGGAATATGACTAAAGCCTATGGGAAAAGGGGACATGAGGGAAACTTAACCTAGTTGACTGGAGATCCCAAAATTTAGGTTCAATAGGACAACTTAATCATGAACCCAAAGGTGGTCACTGTGGGGGAGTACCCCAAACCAAACTAAAGGGCATTACGTGTGCGCGCGTCCTAGTCCATTCCAATCAGTGACACATGTTGTAAGGATAAGCATAATAAAGGTTAATGATTTGTAAAAATCAACAAACCCATTGCTTTTAATGATTCGAGCGAGAATCACCTATGTGAGAGAGAACTAGGGTCGGTTCGAATGGATTTTGGGGAAAAATCCTAGAGCTCTCGTAGAACCAGGCTAGTGTTCCAGGACCATAATAGGACACGACAGTGAGGGGTTGGCCAGACAAGAGAGAGTGTTGTGTGAAGTGTATTGTCGTCTACATAAATGGGGGTATGTTCAAAGACATCGTGTCTACACACCGCTAGGACACTAAGTATGCTTCACAAAGGAAGGTTCAAAAGGTAACACCTACCTATCCTGCAATGCTCAACCGTTGAATTGAATCTAAGAAACTTGCATGTATCGATTGATCTCAATGTGAAAATGAATGAGTTTTGTTTTCACATGTGGGGGGTTATTGGAAAATGTGTGGAAATGAATGAGTTTTATTTTCACATGTCGGGGATTATTGGAAAATTTTTTGTGTAAATAAAATATTTTTATTTTGAATTCTTTTATATTACATGATTAGTTGAAACACCTTTGATTTAGTCAAGACCATTCAACATATCATTAAGTTTTGGTCAAAACTTATATGCATTGGTTAATGTTGATTAGAGTGTTTTAATTTTGTCATTAATGATAGTTGAATGGTTTCAATCTTCTACTAGTATAAGTACCAAGGGAGCTCCTTGGTTGAAGAGACACCAAATAACACATTATCTCTTGTGTTTTCTTCAATTTTCTCCCTAAAGAATTCCAACATTCTTGATCATCTTCATCATTTTCTTTAAGGTACTATTCGGGTGCTAGAGCCCTCCCCGGCAATACATATTACTTAGGCCGTTGTACCCTGGGAAAGATTTAAGGGCCCCGTATAAAACACGATCCTCGGCCACAAAGACCACGACACCATTCTTCTTATACATCTTTCTTGCATTATTTTATTTCAATTGTAATGTAATTTTGATTTTTTCCGGTGTAATTCGTATTGTAATTTACTTGCTTTCCTAGATAGGTTTGATTCCTTGTATTGTAATCATTTTATTAAAAGTGTTTTATTTTTATACGCGAACGGTTTCCTATATGTAACACCCTAAAAACCAAACCCGTAAATTTCATGACGTGTTAAAAATTCACACCTCTTAAGACAAGGTATAATATCAACATAAAAAAATACATAATCATATTACAACGTATGTAATAAGTGAAATAAATTGTGTCAATATTTAGAATTTACAAGCACTTCTAATAATTTGAATTATAATATAAGTATTTAACGATAAAACAAATACATAAAATAATAAACAAACAAGTTTGAAAGACAGTTTTAGTCGAATGTGAGACTAGTGGCAAATGTTCCTACGCAATCTTCTTGTCTTTTGATGCTCTACTAGGAACCCTGCTTAAAACTTTCTCTTGGAGTCCCTCACATTGTTTCTTCAATTCTGCTTCTGCTTTCTCAAGAATAGCATCAGCCTTTTCCTTGTGTTTCTCGTACAGGAATGGCACCGTGTGCAGAAGAACAAAACCTGTCGAAAATTACAAAAATCATATTTTGACCCAGTGAGTTTGATATAATAGTGTTTTAAATTTTCCAAACAAACCAGTGTTTGTCAAGTGTCTGTTATCACAACAGATGTCAATTTTGGCGTAGCAGATCAATGTCCCGGTGCTAGAATGGTCTGTAAATGAACTCAGTAAATAGTTCGTGAACTATTCGGCAGAAAGTTTGTTTATGTTCGTATATTTAATAAACGAACACACGTGAACAAAAAATTTTGTTCTTTTGGTTAAACTATCGAACATGAACAATGTTGTGTTCGTTCAGTTATGTTCGTAAACGTGTATTACACTTGTTTATTTAAGTTCATTCGTTTATGTTCATTTATGTTTGCTTAAGTTCGTGCGTATATGGGTATATGTCCGTTAATAAATTTTGGCCAATTACAACTTAATCTACTTCTAATAACTTTTTAGGCCCAACATATTATTACTTTTAAGTAGTTTTAACTCAATCATGCTCTCAGTTTATTTGTTCTTTTATCTTCGTGTTTCTTTATACAGTTAACGAACAAACACGAACATTTTATTTTGTTAACGAACAAACATGAAACCCCATTGATTTAATCGTTTGTTCCATTAAACTTAAACGAACACGAAAATGCTCTATTCATTGTTTCCATTTACACAAGAAAGGGTAAATGGAAATTTGTTGAACAAGAAAGAAAGGGTGTGCCATGTGGAAGATTATGGTTAATTGAAACAACTTTCAACTAAAAACAAGAAAAGTCATATGATAGTTTCGCAAAAGAAAAATATCAAGGTTGTTTTATCAAACTCATGGTCAAAATAGTTATTTTGGTGATTTTCCTTTATATTAATTATTTCATTTTACCTAGGACCCGTTCGTAGTAAAATAGAACCTAAATGTATCCTTAATGGATTTTTAAGGATTCTTACATGTGTAGACCAAAGTCAAGAAGCTGCAACAGCTTCCAGCAATCGATACAATCCACAAACCAGCAATCACCTAACCATAAACATGTAAGATTATATCAATAATCAAACATTTAAAATTAAAAATACTGGTATCAAAATAATTGCTACAAGTAAGAGGATAAAATATACAGATAGAAATTTCTTCAAATCTTTCCCAGAAGCAATTTCCCGAAGGACCTCCAAACCGTTGTTGATTTCAAGCCTGATGACCGAGGCTAGTTCCACAGCGGTTTCTTCGTCGAGTACGACTTGTGGGAATTGTGGACACCTGTTCAGGTGACATGACAGGCACAGGTCATGTATGCAAAAAACAGGTAAAAGTTGATAGGCTGAGTATGAAGAAAAGAATGTTACTTGTAGATGAAGTTAAGTGTGTTTGACCACAAGAAATGGACCCCGAGTACAAGTATTAGTATGTGGCATAGTAGACTGAGCAAGTGATATTCTATCATTTCGAAGAGTGCCCATACTACAGTGGCGACTCCAAGCGTACAGGCGGATTTCTTCTTGTTCCTCCACAGAAGTAAATCCGCAGCTGCCAAGAACCAAATTGAAGGACAATTCAAATCCAAAAGGTCAACATAGTTTGCCTAGTGGTGGACCAAAAAGCCTTTTTAATTAGATGTCAATAAATGTTCTATATACATGCATTGGGCCCTGCTTGGTAACTACAAATCTGCTAAGAAGTTTTATATAAACTTTTGGTCCAAATTTACAAGCTAAAAGCAATTAATGGAGATATTGCAAATATATATGAACAAATTCAATGAACCCAAAGGTACGTTCATGAACTTGCAAGAAACATGGTCCACCTAGATTAGAACATGGGTCAAATAATAGAACAAATATATATAGTGACA
Source organism: Bidens hawaiensis (assembly GCF_021521415.1). Classification (NCBI taxonomy): domain Eukaryota; kingdom Viridiplantae; phylum Streptophyta; class Magnoliopsida; order Asterales; family Asteraceae; genus Bidens; species Bidens hawaiensis. Next base: position 123,281 of record NW_027495769.1, on the reverse strand, counting down.
TGTCCAACACCTTATCTTATGTTAGAAACTATATATGACACCAACTATGACGCTTGAGGCAGATCCCGCGTCGTATCCACATAAGAGACACACACTAGGTCCTCAGTCTCGCATACCAGCTGCAACGTAATTTGAATGCATTAAGAAGAAAATTTCATTCTTACTCATGCTTGGGTAGGAGACCTCTAAGAAAGTTTTCACTAAAATAACCAAAAAGTAAACCCTCATTTGAAAAGTGGATAATAGTGGTTTATATATATATATATATATATATATATATATATATATATATATATATATATATATATATATATATATATATATATATATATATAAACATAATCAAATACATTTTATTTTTAACATGAAAATAGTGAGAACCAATTTGCTATTATTATTAGGTTTATTTTTATAAGTGTTTTCTGTTATTTTTTGTTCGTATTTACTAATTTTCGATTATGAAACGTTATAAGTATTTGCTTATTTATATTTTGTTGTTATTATTAGATTTGTTCTTTTGCTGATATAAGTATATGTTGGTATTTGCTGTTATTATTTTATTCTTGATTTTGATTCTTTTGTTGTAATTTTTAGGTTTTTTTCTTTGTTATTAAAAATAATTGTTTATGTAGATTGGTATTGTAGTTAATATTGTGTCTTACGTTCTCATTTTTTTTTATAAATTCGTATTATTTTCTACGTTCTCATGTTAAGACTAAAATACACATTAACCTTCCCACATATATATATATATATATATTTATGTGTGTGTGTGTGTGTGTGACTGTGTGTACACACACATATAAAAGATCCAATCTTACATAAACAAATAGAGTTTTTGACTTGATGCAAATTATTATCTATAAACATATTATTATTAGTAATAACCATCCTAGATTAGTCGCAATCAAAGAGACCACGTTGCTTATATTTGAAGCGGGCTTCCTTGTGACTAGTATTTCTCGTGTGATTGAATATCGGATTCGACATCAATGCAACTGTTTTATATGGAAAGTGCAATCTAATGTGGATCGTGTAATAAATTTACATTGCATATAATCAATTATCAGTCCAGCCTATGAATCAACATGTAACATATATATGTATATAAGGCATGTAATTGAAATGAAAAGAATTTGCGCATACGTGCGTCGCCTCCTAAGAGAGTGTGAACGGGTTTCTCCTTCCATGAGCGGCAATGATTAAGCCTGTTTCTGGTCGGAACGGGAAAATCCTTCTTTTTATTATTGCGTTTGCCATTGGAATCTGATGACGACGAAGAATCATCCTCGACGATTTCGGGTTTTGCTGAATCAACAAACGATGATGATTCGCCCTCTCCGGGGAATTTATCAACCATATTTGGATCTTGGTTACTTGTTGTTCGCCGGCATTGGAAGAACAAAGGTGCACGTTTTGTGAATAATAATTAAAAATGAATGAATATGGTTTGCATGGAGAATTGACGTCTGAGAGACAGGTTTGGATGGATCCGACGCTTAGGTTAGGAGCTACGAGCCTTGAGGTTCGGGAGGGTAAACTGGGCCTCTTGTGGTACCATTAGGCCTGCTTATTAATCTTTTGGGCTTTTCCCAAAGTCCAATCAATTTGGTATCACACATCCACCTCCATATCATATGTGATCACCAAGACAAACCAAATCGAACCTAACAATCGACAAAGATGAAGAAGAACCAAATCGAAACCTAGATGATTGAAGGCCAGCAGAAAAAGTATAGGGCCAAATTTCAACAATCAAATAAACAAAGGAGGTTGAACAACTAGCGGAAGTTTTCGTTTAGGCGGATAATTAAAATGACTAGAAGTCACCATGGAAATTAAAGGAGGGGATCCTTCAATCTTCATCTAGGGTTGGGAGTAGGAAGAACAAGTGATCAAAAGAACGAGAGGTTTTTTTGTAGTCTAAGCTTTTACATCCCATTTTTTTTTTATAAATTTGCCAATGATCATACAAGTATTCAATTGAATCAATTTCAATCCCTTATCATAGTTAAACTCTTAAACAAGAACTAAATGACGCTTAACTTTGTAGTTTTATATGCAACAAAATACACTTTTTACTTTATACGTTGCATGGTTTTGTTAATGACATAAAGAGTGGCCCTTTGTACTTATCAGCAAATGGCCAGGCCCGCCAAGGGACAATAAAATGTGGGTTCCTCACTCTCACTTGGTCACGATCTAATATATTAAATATAGTAAGTTACATGAATGGTCATTGTTCATCCATCTTCGACTTTATAAAGTCCAAAATCATTTTAAAAGATATGCACACCAACCCTTTTACTTATTGAGATTCCAAGTGATATCATGCATCAAGCTAGTGAAGTTATGGCGCCTTGATCTTTTCTTTTCATTGATAATTAACCTAAGGAGTGTGAAAAACTTCTGTGGAACTATGTCTTAATATTAATGAAACGAACCTCAACTCGTTTGACCGGTACACTGAAAAAAGAAGCAGGTGAAGAGGCTTGATTGTACAGTCAATTCAAATGCGTATATGTGTTTACTATCCATGAAAAAATGATATAACTCTTTAATTTATGTATTCGGTTTTCTCAAACTCAATTAGGACATTGTAGCGTCAAGTATAAAAATAACTCGACTGCAAGGTGAGGGAGGGGGACGTTCATAACATTCAAACACGCATAATCGTATTATACCAAACCGCTACCACAACAATTATTCTCTAAAAAGCCACAAGTTATTATGTAAAAAACATTCAAATGTGTTATACCAGTAAACACTATCAATCATATGTGTAATTTATGTAAAGAAATAAACGAACTTGTACTACAACGATAATGCATACGTGTATACAATTCATATTTTAGTTTTAACCCTACATCTACTTTTATGTCTTTATATTTATTGTTAGTGTTATTATTATTATTTTAGTTAACAAGGGCTATACGTTAAACAATGTGTCAAAGTGATAGTGTTGTAGGAGTAGAGTAGAGTAGAGTACTAGTAGTAAAACAGTAATGCAACAAGTGGGTCACATAATTAAGTCACGGACGGGCAGGAAACCACGTGAAGTATATATATAAACTGTGGGACAAAGGTGTGTATAGATAAAATTCTGTTTTATTAGAAAAATAGTCAGTATCAATTAAATACTCATGCTCGATCTCTATCCGGGACATTCTTGTCGAACATCTCTTGATATATCAAATTTCTCATTTTTGTTTGTTTCATATAGACACCACGGTTCAAATACATCTAACTGAATAAATCTATTATGAATCTTTAACTTCTTACCTTCTTTTTTACTTTTACCTAATTCTATATGGTAGTGGTGTGCTTATTAACTAATGAAGTAAAAAAAGGCAGGAAAGCTATATGGGTATGTTATAGTTGTTCAAACACCTTGTGTACCGTACCCCGGTAGCTGCTAGAGCTTGTTTGGCTTGAGCCAACTGGCTGGCACAAAATTTTTGGCTCATGCTCAAGTTGATGTTAGCTAGTTTGTTGGGTCCGTGAATAAAGTATAAGAATGCTCAACCGTCGATAGGAATGACAATTCTTGACACGACACAAAACTAACCAGCTTTGGTCGACTAATATAACGTGTTCAATAAGTCAAGCATAACATGACTCATTAATGAATGGATTAGTAGATTAAGATGTATAAGATTTATACTGAAATTCCTATTCATATTTTGGAAATGGATATTTAAAATGTGTTAAGTTTACAGTTTAAATTTTTTATTTTTGATTTTCTTCTAGCTATTAATTTTCAAAAGTGAAGTTAAAATTCCATTTTGAAATTAATGTTTATTTCCTCTTAATTTCCAACAATTTTACTTATTATTTATAACGTGCTAGTGATTCTCTGAAATTTGTCATTCACTTCTTTAGTCTTTTAGCCAAATATAAAAAAGCAAGTTTGTGTAACTGGAAACAAGATGTAAGGAAAAAACAATATTAAAAAAACATCAACTACAAAAGTGTTTCACTTAAGTCGAAGTAACAGATTGTTTGAATTTACTAAGTTACTAGGTATTACACTTTTTTACCGGTGATATAATAGTAGGAGTTGAAAATACAGTATTTCTAGGATCACGTGGCCTGACTATTAACTATGGTGACTATTTATTATAACCGGTTGCAATATAGCACAAAAAGATAAAAAAACATTTTAATTAAAAAATTGGAAAATCTTTTTTGTTCATAACCGGTTACAACCTAGGTTTTTACGGCAACCTAAGTTTGCAACCAAACTTTCATATATAACTTGGTTTTTTCATGAAAATTACAACTTTTAACCTTTTAAAAAAAATGTAACAAGGTTTTTATTTATAAAAAAATATTGAACATTTTCATATAAATTATATAAAAAAATGAAGCATTTTATCTAATAAAATATTAGTTTTGGTTGGGTTGTGATAGTGATAGTGAGTAAAATATTGGATTGGGTTGGTTTGTATAGGTAAAAGAAATAAATTAGTTTTTTAATAAATGGTTAGGTTAAGTTGGGTTGTGATAGCGGATAAAGAATCCTCTTTCGTATATGTAATAATCTTCTTTTTTATGTTCTTGCTTCTTGCTAGTATTGTTTTTTATAAAATATCGGCTTTCAAAAATATTCATGAATAAGAATGAAACAAACTGAACCGCTTATAGCAAGACGTTAAGTATGACTTAACAAGTCGTGAATATATATGGGATATGTATTCCTTTATTTCTTTTTTGTAAACCCCTACACACTACCTAGTCATTCTCTGTAGCATTTGATATGTTTCGAACTCGAAAGCCGGACCCTTTTAAAACTTTGGGTTTCATTGTTTTGATGTTTTATGTTAGTTTATATTTAAGAATTATTAATTTATGATTTTAACCAAGTTACAAACTAAATTTCATGTATTTTGTTGTTTAATATCGTATTCTAGCAAGTCAAGGGACCAGTTTTGTCAAAAAAAAAAAAAAGTTTGCATGAATCCTCGCAGTCTGTGCCACGCGTGGGACTTACCCCCACCGGCCGCGCCGCGTGATGGACTTATCTACAAACCCATTTTTTTCGTTTTTGGTTCATTTCATGTCGGCTTTGCTTTATTTGGTGACTCGTTTTCGTGTTTAATCTTGATAGAACAATTGGAATATGCCTTCGCATCATGCCAAAACATATTCCCTTGATTCCTTGGAGTAAGGAACATGGTTAAGTTATTTTTGTTCAAAATTGATGTTATGACCAATCTAGTTATTATGCAATTAATTCACCGATTTATAACGATTTCTTCCCCTCCAAGCTCAATTGTTCCTTTAAAAAGGACCCCTAACTCCTCAAAATTGTTTACCCCATCTCGCTTTACCTCAAATTTGTGTTTTTCTATGTGCTCAATTGCTCAAGTTCTTGACGGTTGGCTTTCATAAGTCTCAAGTTTGGCTTCTCCGGTTCTATTGATTCCATCCACTTTTCGGGTAAGTGTTGAACACGAATGATGTTCATTTTGGTATTTTAAACAAAAGCCAATTTCGTTCAATAACTCAATTTTGTTTTGGCCCATTAGGGTTAATAAAGTAATTAAAATTGAGGATTTTCGATCACACCACTTTCTGATTAAAATTAACTTTCGTCCCAAAAGAGTTTTAGCTTTGTTTTCACATTTACATGTGACGGACCAAAACCCAAACCCAAATTAACTGTTCGGATTTTGACCCTTCTCAGCTCATTTAAATCTTGTTTTTATCATAACTTGAGAAGCGTATGGAGTTTTCACGGGATTCTATTTGCTAAATGCTCGTTTTTAATTACATTATTTTCTGTGAGAATTTTAGGTTTATTTTATTAAATTGACCCAGCTCGCTTATTTCACATCCTCATCTTATTTAACTCGCATATCTCTCTAAGCTAAGTAATCACACTCTCCTTTTTCTATTTTTGTTTTGGGGACTTTATGCGTACACAAAACCAAAGTTTATTTATGCACTCAATTAAATTATCAAACTCAATTCCATTATTTGCATATTGCGATATTGCTCGATTAGTTGTTAAATGCTACTTGATTATGGGTTTACATTTTTTATGGTTGGTTGGTTGGTTGATGTAGAATAATTTATACATCATTTTGGCACTAAAATATATCCATATAAGCATAAATCGGCAATTATATTAGAATAAATAATCATTAATGTTCATAATTTCTATCTATAGGTAAATATAACCTTAAAAGAATAAAACGAGTTGGTGTACGAAGAAAAACAGAGAAAAAGGTAAAAACAAACTCAACACACCCCATGGGAATTAAGACATGGCCATGCCTGGAGCGTATGAAGAAAAGACAAAAATTCAGGAAGTTATAACATGGCCATGTTAATCAAAACACACCCCATGTTGAAAGTACAAGAGTAAAAGACAATAGAAGATTCTGAAGCTAAACATGGTCATGTTTTATCAAAACACACTTCATGTTGAAAGTACAAGAGAAAAAGACAAATTTGGACTCTTCTAGAAGTCACTACGGCCATGCCCAACTCACCACAACCATGTTACCCTCTGTTGTATGATCTGACAATGAGCATTAATTACAACATGATAAAAAAAAGGTCACCATGGCCGTGTTTTGCTAAATGCGGCCGTGTTTTGACAGCCTGATCAGTCTATAAATTGAATGCTCATCTTCGACATTCAATACACCTTACGCACCATAAAATTCACTTCACCCACCTCCTTTCACCACCATTAATAAGGGAATTATCCCATCCATCCAGACCTTGAAGATTAAGGAGATTAAGCTTGTGGAAGAAGTCATTAGCATCAAAGATTAGTCATCCAAATTGGTTAGATTGTTTTAATTTGATCATGTTTGTATCTATTACTTTGATGAATAACATCATGCTTATTATTGGCTAAACTTTCAAAGTATCATCTTGTTTGTTAATGAATCTTAATTGAAGTTTAATAATATTGGTTAAACATGTGATCAGTTTTTAATAAGTAAAGGTTATGTTGTAATTATCACTTGATGAGGAATGTTAAAATACTCTTAAAATATATCCCAAGTGTCGAGCTTGACGATAAGCCGAGAAATTGCTAGTCTTGAAAGGCTTTGGTTATGAACTTGAAAAGAGACCCCAAGTACCGAGCTTGATGATAATCCGGGGAACTGGCATTCTTGTAAGGGCTTGGTTGTGAAAAAAATATAAATCCTATTATTGACATGAATCAAGTGAAGTATTAATAGTAATTGGTAACTGATCATCTTAAAATGGGGAATGATTGGCAATGTTGTGAAAACGGATTGTCGATGTTATTCCAATAAAATCGGTTAATTACTAGTCAAGTGAGTGTGCAACATAACCTATTTTAACAACTCTTGGGTGGTTATTACATGAGTTCTATAATTGTTCGATAGTCGTGTGGGTTAATAATTGATAATTCAAGGTTAATCCTTTACAACTTAACTAATCTTAATTAGTATTTTAAGTATAATACAAAGGTTATTTTTACTAAAATATCAAGGACAAATCACTTAGTAAGTTAAGGGATTGTCTCATCTTTAAAGTAAGTTATCTTATAAATACTTATTATAAACCACTTGCTTACATAAAATAATGTTTTAGTGGAGGTCACGAAGTTATGCATACTTCTTTCTTTAATTATTATGGAATAACATGACTTAGAAATAAGGTGTTATTCCTATATGTAATCACTATAGCAAGCCATGTTTACCAAATAATTATTAAAACAAGTTAAGAGGAACTTTAACTAAGATGATACACTTTTATCGTTGATCGTCTCTTTATAAATATAAAAACCCAAAAATATTGTCTTTAATTTATGCTTTTAAATTTCTCTTTAAAACTTATTTATCAACACAAAACCACTATGATGCTTATTTCTGGTTAAAGTAAATACAACGATTTAGTAGTGAAAATCAAACAAGTGTGTCCGTGGATCGAAACTTGGTTCTTACTATACTTTACTACATATACAATAGGTACACTTGCCTATTTGTGTGTGGTTTAGTTAAGATAATAATCATTTTTATAAATTTAAAACTAGACATTGTGTGAACAAACTTTTAGAAGAACTTAAAAACTTTTTCTCCCATATCCACACCACATCAAGTTTTTAGCGCCGTTTTCGATGGCATGCGGTGAATTTTTACATGCAATCCAAGTATTTCTTAAACCTTGTTTATAGTGTATATATTTTAAAAACTTATAAAAAAGCAACTGAATGAGTAAGGAAGAACAGGAGGAATGTACATCAACCGAGGAGAACCAAGAGGAGCCTATGATGGCGGAACTAAACAACGAGCTAAACATGAGCCAATATGGAAAGCCGACACTAGACGGCTATGGCAATAGCGTTGCACCACCCAAATTCTTTTAAAATTCGAAATCAAATCTAGTACCATTCATATGATTGAAAATTTTGTCCAAATTCATGGACTACTCGACGAAGATCCTTTATCTTATACTTCCCGATTTCTTCGAATATTTGGAACTTTCAAAATCCAAAATTGCTCCGAAGATCAAGTAAGACTTAAAACTATTTTCATTTTCGATTCGAGGACACGCCTTGGAATGGCTTGAATCTTTACCATCCGGTGCTCTCACTAATTGGGATCAGATAGTAGAGCAATTCCTTCTAAAATACTTTTCATCCGACAAAACTATCAAGTATCGCACCAACATCACTGGATTCCGGATAGATGACGACGAGTCACTATACGTAGCATGGGAGAGATATAAGGGCCTTCTTCGACGATCTCCACACCATGGATTGAACAAGTGACTTCAAGTCCAAACATTTTTCGACGCTGAAACTAGCCAAAATAAACAAGCAATCGATCAGGTCGTTGGTGGAGATCTCAGAACCAAATCTCCAAATGAGGCATTCGAGATCTTAGAAAAAGCTACCTAGAAACGCTTTACCTATAATCCACCTCGGTCAACACCATCACACAAAGGCATACACCATGTCGACAACAGTACCTTTATCTTTACACAATTCGAGGCACTCTCAAGGAAATTTGAACAACTTCTGTCTGAGCTGGTCAAAGCAAAGGTAAAGTGAGACATGTAACACCCCCGCTTAAGTAGAAACACTTGAGTGTGACGTACAGATTGCTTAAAACACATGTGACACTATTAAGTGACAATATTATCATTAATTTATTTAAACATCAAATACACAAGTTCGTAAACAAGAACTACATTGCATCATAAGAAAATTAAACAAACTTGTCCATTTATTAATATAACCTAAGTACTAGTGTCTTATCCAATTCATCATCCTCTAGTGATTGTCTCTGTAGCATATATGTAAAAAAATAAAGGCCAACTAAGCAAATAGTTGGTGAGTTCACACAAGTATTGTTTATATATAATAATTAAATTATACAATTCATGTGACATGTGTAATAATCGCGCAAGTAAGGTCCTTTCCAGTTAATGACAACTAACGTACTCGGATAATGAGGCCCTTTTCCACTCATAACAAAATAGTCATGAGTGCAAGGTTGGGTGTATGATCATACTTATTGAGGCTACCATGTGCAAGTAAGATTTGAGCAATTACTCAAGTAACACACAAGTTCATGATATGAATTGTTGTTTGAATATACGAATACTTAAGAAATTGTTTAGGTAGGATATGTATGTGCTACCCTTAAAGTGTGTAAAAACGTTAAAAAGGGGTGTGAGAAACTCACCTTTGAAATTGAAGATGAAATAGAAACAAAAGCCGAAAGCGCATTAAAGAAATCGAAGTGATCGAACCTCACGAATTATAATTAAAAATACAAAATTAAAAACTAACTAACGAAATTATACAAGTTAAATAATTTAGCTTTAGAGATTATGGATTATTTTAATATATATTTATTATTCTATGGCATTGTATATTATAATATTATTTTTAAGCCTTAACGGTAATTTAACGTTTTATTATTATTTAATATTATTAATTTAATAGTTTATCACTAATTTGTGAGAATATATTATTTACGAAACATGGATTTTATCGGTATAATATTTATCCTAAAAACAATTACGTTTGCGTATTAAAATATTAACGGAATGGTAAGTAAGATAATATTAATGGGTTTCGTGAAGCGAATACAAAATGTTAGTTTTTAGATGAAAATTGATAAGATTTACTTTATAATTGATTTTAGTTAGTTTAAAATAATTTTATTTAATTTATAATAATTTTAACAACTTTAATTGGTTTATAATATAAATGGAAAATGCTTAAAAAAATAAAATAACAAAAAGGGGTAGACCCGTGTTCGAACCCGGGTACTTTAGGACATACACAAATGCACTAACCAGTTGGACCAGCTACTTATTTGGAAAACATACAGAAACAATTTTATTTAAATACTATCTCAAGTTTATCATTATTCTTTTAAACTCTAGCTTTGCAATTCGTTAATTTGGTTTCATGTATGAAGAAATTATGTTAGGGGTTTTAATATACAAGTAAAAACAATTCAAATGCATGTATTCATACAAATATTACTTTGTACTATTCTTGCATATGGAATTACTCTAACACTTTATTATATAACATACAATTATTCTTACATTCTTGCACAGATATTATAAGGGTTTGCCGCCCGACCTCTTGCACCGATATCATAGACTCGGCCACTCTATTCTTACCTTGGTATTAGAAGGGCCTGTCACTCTGACTCTTACTTTACATTCTTACTTGACTCTTACAATCACATTTAATTAAGCAAACTAAACACATTCGAGTTCTTACAAACATTCTTTCATTCTTGCAATAGTTATTCACATTCATCAAATACGTATATATATTTATATATTTCTAGTCTTACAAGTATGCGCACAGCCCAGAAAACATTTTCAAAGAGAAATGGGGCTAGAACTCACATGGAGTGGGTTAATTTTGAGTTTATGGTCACACCTCTTCTCAACTGAGCAGGGCTAACTGCTTAACAAGTTACAAGTATCAATTATCTAGTTCTAACTATCCTGCACGTCTAAGTTAGTGAAACCCTTAACGAACCAGGGGGAGGGGTTCCGGGCCAAAAAAAATCACACTCTGCTCGACTCGGATCTTGAGTCGAGTCGAGTCCCTCAACTTGGCTCAAATTGAGTCGATTCGAGTCATTCGGCTCGCTCAATTTGAGTCGAGTAAGTGGCTCAGCTATTTTCCTCGGGTTATTTCATTTTGGCCTCCTTACGTCCCGTTATGTCTGTTTTATAGCTAGAACGAGTTTCGGGTTGCAACAACTCCATTTCCATGCTTAAACCGGTCCGAACATCACTTGTTCGTGCTGCCTAAACTCAAATAACTTGCTTACAACAAAATTAACATTTTTCTTGCTTCACAAGGCCCGATTCGTGTTAGTCATTGAATCTTACAATAAACTGACATCAAAACCCTAATCTTTAATATAAAACATGCCACTTTTGAACTTGGCTCGGTTTGGATCTTGGACCTCACGTAAATCTAGACGGGTTTCTTTTTGCTTGAACAAGGGTCTATTGTTTCTCTTGAATCTTAGATGAATATGGGAGCATGAGAGTTTGTGTGCGTGCTCAGAGTGCGTGTATGGTGGCAGAGGATGGAGTATGAGAAATGTTAGGGTTTAAAGGAGATTTAGGAGTTTAAATACTCCAAGCCTAAGTCTACCACTTAGTCCCGCTATTACCTAATAAAATTAAATAACAACACACATTAAATAATAAAACTTTTTTTTATTTATTAATCTCAAAAGACGAATATTACAGCAAATCGCTTAGTTTTCTGAGAAGAACACAATCATAGTGTTCAATTTCACACTAGAACTCAAAATCAACCCCCCCCCCCCCCCCCCCCACGAATTGAAAAATCTAAAGTTCGTCGAACAAATTAAACAGTCGGATCCGACGGAAGCATGAACTGAACCAACAGATCTGAATGTTTATTAATACGTCGGACAAAATGGAAAACCATTGGATCTAACGAAATAGTATGCTTCGTGGCACGTTCTGATATGCTCATCATTCCGTCGAATCAAAAACGGTTTCTGTCAGATCCGACGGATTGGTTTGACAACTTTTGGAAGTTTTTTTATCTTGGTCTAAAACTGGAAAAAGTTAGTAAAAATGACTAGTTGGGGAATTTTCCCGACTAAAATTTATTTGCGTTTATGACAAAATTGTTGTGTAAAAAAGTCATAAACACGTTGGAGAGTTTTTTAATCCTTCTCGAAAACAAAAATTCATACAAGTTCTGAAAATCGTGGGGATCGTGTATCATTTTTCTTTTGGGATATGACCAAAATAGAAATAGCCATTTTAACCACTCAAATAACTAGACTAACCATCTTTTTTTTCAAAAAAACTTAAGTAGCCATTCAAAAACCATCGGTTCAATTGTTTTTCGTCTGCCATCCAGAGGACTATAGAAATCATCACGAGCAAGCCACATGTTGTAATAAAGGGGCAGGTCCGACATAATTCTAAAAATTTCAACGGTTTTTTATTGTTTCCGACGAGATATATGAACATCCAAAAACAGTCAACCCGACGATATTTCAAAGTGATTCAGTCTGAACGACTGTACATTAGACATGATTTTTGTAATTTAACCTTTAGTTTCTCTTATCTTAGTTTTAGTGGATAAACTAAAGCCTTCACCGGACGTTAGACATGATTCTTGTAAACTAAGTAAATTTGGCCTCAGCCTTCATTTTTTGCTTTTGGCTGTTTCATTTTTTGATAGTGGTGCTTAACAAACGAGTTGAACCAAGCCAGCTTGAGCTTAAAGTTAAATGTGTTAGCTCGACTTTGCTCGAAATTCTTTAGATTATCTAGACCAATTATACTAGACGTCAAACCATCAACAAAGATGGAGCTAAAAGCCAAAAATCGATATTCATAATATTGGAGCAAAGGGAAAATAATTACCAACACATTCACCATTCACCATTTTCATTAACATAAGTACATAATATTATCCTTTAGCTAACGAGCATATTATCCTTTAGCTAACGATCGGCCTTTACAACAAACTGTTGAGGAATTTACTACAAACGAATTATCTTAGTGTTTTGGTCAAAAATTAACAACAATAATTTCGTAACCAATTTAGTAAATCAGGACTAGGTGCTTGTAAAGATAATATAAACACAGAGATTTGTTGCGAGGAAAAAACCTGTTATCCTTAGGATAACAAGAAAAAAACTGGTTGGTGAAAACTATCACCACCGGTTTATTAATAATAAAGGTGATTACAAGTGTGGAGCTCAAACTTGATCGTGATTACAGAGAATGCGAGTACTAGTAAGTTCTCGAGTGCTAGCGTGTGTGTGGTTTGATCCGTATAGAACTCTATTTATACAAATAAAAAGCTAACAATATGGCCTATAACTTAGGAAACAATTGGACTAAATCCAATTAGCCGTTAATCCTCTCAATCAGCTCGTTTCCTTTCTTGCCACGATCTATCAACTGAAAGTGCGAGTCTTCGGGGAATAATAGCAACGGTCTTTGACCTGGTAAACAAGGAAAGTCTACGGATAAATTGTTAGTTATATAATGTATTTAGGATACTTGTTACCTTGAAAGATACCACATCCTGGAGTTGTTCTGAATATTACGTTTGCTGAGGATACCGAAAAATCCGAGCCCTAACAATTGTCCCCAAATTTAACAGCTGTAGATATGGTTTACAGCTGTAAAATTTTTGAATTTTGAATTTCAAATCTCGTGTGATGGATCTTTAATGCACGTGTCAGCCGTTTTGGTGACTTGCCAAACCCTAGGCCGTCCATATAACTACCCGGATGATAACGTTTCTACCATCTTCTTCTCTATCCAGGTAATTCTTTTCTTCTCCTTATTCTTCTTATCTTCGCGAAACCATGAGTCCTAAACTTTTGCCTTCCAGTATTGAGGATTTTGTGCCTCAGAATCTCCTCGCAAGTCCTGCGAACGAGATATGTATTTTTGGCAACACCGATATCGCGAACCTTCGATCTCAGGGTTGTTTTCCTGCCGGAACTGTTTTCAGACCATTTGATGCCGCTCTTTCTTCTGATTATATTTCAAAAACCTGGATTTGCTTTCCGATTTTGCCGTTTAAAATCGGTTTCTCCTACCCATTTTCTGCCTTTACCACTGAGTTCTTTTCCAGAACTGGTCTTAGTTATGCCTAAACCATGCCCATGGTTTGGAGGACACTGTTTGTTTTGGAGAGACTAATCGTGGACCATGCTTTTGATTTCACCATTTCTGAACTTGCTTCGGTATATGACCTTCGCAGCCACGGATCTTCAAGATATCTTCTTAAAACCAAATCCGGCCGAACCCCGCTTGTCTTGAGAAACACCCAGAATAACGACCAGTGGAAGAGACAATTTTTCTTTGTTAAGCGAGATTCCCTCCCACAGCCTGATATTCTTCCTTATTTCTGGGTTTCCAAAAGTAGGATACTTTATCTTGAAGATATACGCTAATATCTTTGTAATTGATATTTTTTGTTATTTGCAGCTTTGAAGTTCTTCGAGATTGCCCCTCCCACCAGAGAAACCGAGGATAAGCTTGCCTCTTTCTTTCTCATTGACAAGTAAGAGAGGGCGTTTCATTTTCAGTCAGGCTTTCAAGAACTATCTCCGTTCGCGAGCTTCGTTATGTCTGGTAAGAAATATTCGAGATTTTAGTAGGATTTTTAAGGATTAGAGATACTAACCTATGTACTTGTAGGCAAGCCTGCTCCCACTTTTGCTCTTGACGATATTGACAGTATGGTATCCACCCGAAGCACTATCAAGAAGGAGCCCGTATCCAGCTCTATCCCTCGTCCAGAAGGCAGCCGAGCGAAAGGTTCTAAGAAACAAAAGAGTCAGGAGACCAGCGAGTCCATTCCTGTGCACGACGTTGATTTCCATGATGCCATGAATAAGACTCAGCAGGTATCTTTTCAGTCTGTCATGATCTCATATATCTTGAGGATAATTTATATTGAGGATTCTTTATCCTTGTAGGGCCTTGAGTTTCTTTCCTCCCGTTTTGCGGCCATGAGCCTTGAACTTCACGAAGCCCACACTCGTATCTCTGAACTGATGAAGATAGGGATCACAAAGACCAGTCTTCTTGATAAGAAGACCAAAGAGCTGGACGACGTGAAACTGGAGCTGCCAATGGCCAGGAAGGAACTGGTCCATCAGGAAGCTGAATGCTTGGTAAAGGTTTATGAGGCTATGGAGGGGGCGAAGAAGTCTGCTGTTGTTTTCGTATTTCAATCCCTGCTCAGGATGGCTAAAGAAGCGAAGGAGGCTGGTCTGGATACTCCCTTCTGGGATGTAGCTGGTTGGGAGAGTCTTGGCTGAGCTTAATGGGGAAATGGTGGAAGAAGCTGGTCCGAGCAGAGCGGAGAAGGTTGTGGAGGAGGCAGTGGATGTGGCGATGAAGGGAGCGGTGAAGGCGGTTTGTGATGGTGATCAATTGGGTAGTGATGGCGGTAAAGAAAAAGTTTGAGCCCAATTTTTAAGGTTTATGATGTTTGGTGGTTTATGATGGTTTGTAATGATTGTTTGAATAATTTACTTTTTTTGTCTTGAACAATAGTATGCTTAGGATATTAGGATACATGGGTGGAGGGATCTTGACTTTCGAAGCCCATGTTATCTTGACTTTTGAACATGTGGCAATATTCGGGTGGAGGGATCTTGGCTTTTCAAGACGAAACCCGGGTGTTGCCTTTTAATTTCCTGCACTTATGGTTAGTAGTAATATAATCTTTTGGCTTTAAGCATTGTGTTCAGTAACTTACAAGTTTTAGTTGTAATATTACATGTCTTTAATTTTTTGAAATAAGTACTGTTTCGAATAATGTATCTTCAAAACACGCTTCTTGAGTACTTTCAGAATTATAGTCTCAGAAAAATTATCTTTTAAGACTTCGTATTAAAATATCCTGAGGATCATATATCCTGAACATAAAAATACTTTTATGTTTTTAGAAAAGATAATCAAAAAGACTTGTTAGGAATTGATATAAAATATCTTAAGGATAATATATCCTTATGCCTTGTGTGAGTTATCACAATCAAACCAAAAGATCATACCTTGAAATATAAATTAAGTGATAGAACTAAGTGTAAGGAATACCTTCATGGAGATCATTTATAATTCTAGTTAACTTACATATAATGTCCCCAATTGTTGGGCTTCTTGAAGTATTATGTTTCTGGAATTTTGCTAAGTCTAAAACAACCTTGTAACATCCCTCCATTTAGTGATTGTCCGATCTTCGATCTGTCGAAACAAAGTTAGATAACCCTGGCGATAAAGCCCATTTACTGGCGATAAAGCCTTTGTACTGGCGACTAGGCCTTTACTTGAGAGACATGAAAATGTCTAAGCTTGAGATAATACTGGGGAAAGTCCCAAACGTACGGGCATGTCAATGCCAAAATGTTATAAACCTTAGATAACATGAAAATGTTATAAACCGTGTGTGTGACACGTCTGCCACTTATCTTAAGGATTCGATATATAGCCAACAACAAACGGATTATCAGCTGGTCTGGTCCGCCTGCCTCGAACTATATCTGAATCATTGTGCGCTCCAGGCGTTCATTTTGAACCTTAGAAGATATCCAAGATATCTTATTCGTGCACTCCAGGGGTTCGTTGGAAAGGTGGAAGACCTTTAAACCTTAGGAGAGATCAAGGATATCTTATTCATGTGTGAGGTGATCAGCCTCTGACTGTTGTGAAAATAACATATCCTTGGGATAACTTCAAAACACTAAACTCTTGATGAGGGGTGGGTGTTAGCCTAGCTAACACCCCTCCGATGCTTAAGTCAGTAAACTTGATTTAGAGAATAAAGTTAAAAAGTGTAAAAGTAGATGAGGGATCATACCTTTATCCTGAGGATACGAACAAACCAGTCAAGGATACTAACAAAAATATGCTTTAAGGTGGATATAGTTCCAGGCTCTTGGTATAGGAACACCTTCCATAGTGATTAACCTGTAGGCCCCTTTTCCTGCTTCTAAATCGATCAAGCAAGGACCTTACCATTTTGGAGCTAGCTTTCCGTCTGCTGGATTAGTGGTATTCTGAAATGCCTTTCTTAACACCATATCTCCTACTTGGAATCTTCGAATCCGAATATTCTTGTTGTAGGACTTGGCTATCCTTTGTTGGTATGCTGCCATTCTGATATTGGCAAGATCTCTAAGTTCATTAATGGTATCTAGGTCTTCAGTAAGGCTTTGGTTGTTGGACTTAGTCTCTTGGATGCTGATTCTTGCTGTGGGGATCACCATCTCTGTAGGGATAACAGCTTCAGCCCAAACACCAAAGAGAAAGGTGTTTGTCCCGTTGCATTTTTTGAAGTGGTTCTATCATCCCAAAGAACAAATGGTAGTTCTTCAGCCCATTTTCCCTTCTTGGATCCCAATTTCTTCTTTAAATTATTGATGATGATCTTGTTACTTGACTCTGCTTGACCATTGGCTTGAGGATGTACTGGAGTTGAAGTCACCATCTTGATTCCCCAACTTTCACAAAAGTTGGTTGTCCTACTACCGATAAACTGTGATCCATTGTCACAGACAATCTCTGCCAGGATACCAAATCTTGTCAGGATATTGCGTTTGATGAATGAGATTACATCCTTTTCTTTAACTTGGACAAATGCCTCTGCTTCGATCCACTTGGTGAAGTAATCTGTCATAGCCAGCATAAAGACCTTTCCACCAGGAGCCTTGGGCAGCTTTCCCACAATGTCCATCCCTCATTTCATAAATGGCCACGGGGATATGATAGGATATAATGGTTCAGCTGGTTGATGCAAGATGTTGCTGTGTCTTTGACAAGCATCACATTTTCTTGAGAAGTTCATTGTGTCCTTCTTTATTGTTGGCCAGAAGTAACCTGTCCTCAGTATCTTGGATTCTAAGGCTCTGCCCCCGGTGTGGTTTCCACAATCACCTTCATGTATATCCTTGAGAACTTCTTGTGCTTCTTGATATTCCAAGCATCTCAAGTATGGACCTGCAAGTGATTTTCTATACAAAACATTATTTAAGACAATGTACTGGGTTACCTTCATTCGGAAAGCTCTGGGATTTTCTCCTTCTAGGATCTCGTTATCTTGAAGATACCGTATTATGGGATTGGTCCAAGATGCTGGATTATCCTTAGAATTTGAAGTCTCTAAGACTTCGAGGTTCTCCTTTGTTGCTGGGGTCAAGATATGCACGATAGGTGTCTTGACATTTCCTGGTATCTTGAGAGCTAATGCCAAATTTGCTAAGGCATCTGCTTTAGTGTTCTCTTCCCTTGGTACCTATACTATATCAAATGTTTCGAAACACATAGCTAATTCCTTAACTATTTCTAAATATTTTACTAAGTTTTCTACATTCACTGCATAAGAGCCATTAAAATGGTTAGCTAATAACAAAGAATCAACATAAACTTGAAGATACCTGACCTTCATATCCTTAGCTAATTGCAAACCAGCTATTAAGGCTTCGTATTCAGCCTCATTATTAGTGGTCTGAAATTCACAAGATATAGATAGCGGTATTATGTCCCCTGTGGCGATTTTAGCAGGATACCTAGACCTGTTCCTCTTATGTTGGAGGCACCATCGGTATGCAAAGTCCAACTCTCCTTGATCTCCAATTGTTGAACTTCCTTTTCTACTTCCTCAAGTATATCTTGCCTAAAATCAGCCACAAGTTGGCAAGTGCTTGAGGTTTTATGGCTGTCCTTGGTTCATACAAGATATTGTATGCATTAAGCTTCACAGCCCACTTTGCCACCCTACCTGACATTTCTGGTTTTCTCAAAACAGCTCTAATAGGATAGTTAGTTTTTACCTGAATAATATGAGTTTCAAAATAATGTCTTAATTTAGTAGAAGCCATTTTAAGTGCTAAAATCAACTTTTCAAGATAAGAATACCTGGATTCAGCATCTAGTAGACTTTTACTTACATAATATGTTGGATGCTGTTGACCTTCGTGATTTTTGACTAAGACAAAACTTATTGCACTTCTAGAAACAGCTAAGTACAAGGATAATGATTCACCATCAACCGGCTTCATCAGAAGTGGTGCTGAGGATAAGTATTCCTTCAAAGATACCAATGCCCTTTCTTACTTTTCTCCCCATTCTAATTTTTGATTCTTCCTCAGGATATCATAGAAGTCTTTACACTTCTCTAAAGATCTTGAGATGAATCTGTTGAGAGCTGCTATTCTACCCGTTAACCTTTGGACATCTTTGACATTTCTTGGTGATTTGATATCCAAGATAGCTTTGATCTGCTCAGGGCTTGCTTCTATTCCTCTCTTGGTGACCATGTATCCAAGAAACTTTCCTGCTTTGACACCAAAATGGCACTTGGCTGGATTCAACTTCATTTTATACTCATCCAGGATATCAAATGTTGTTGCCAAGTCTATGAGATGATCCTCAGCCTTCCTTGACTTTACCACCATGTCATCTATGTAGACTTCCATCGTGTCCCCCATTTGGTATTTGAACATCATGTTGGCTGGCCTCTAGTATGTTGCACCTGCATTTTTTAGTCCCAAAGGCATTGCAGTATAACAGTATATATTTGTGGGAGTCATGAAGGCTGTATCTTCCTGATCTGAAGGCTCCATTTGAATTTGTTGAAATCTTGAGGATGCATCCATGAAGGTTAGCAGCTCGTGGCCAGCAGTTGCATCCACTATTGAGTCAATGTGTGGGAGTGGGAACGGGTCTTTTGGACAGGCCTTATTCAGGTCTGTGAAGTCCACACACACTCTCCATTTTCCATTTTTCTTCTGGACAACAACTATTGGCCAACCATCTAGGATACTGGACCTCTTTTATCATCTTGGTTTTGAGCAGCTTCTGCACCTCTTCTTGTATAATAGCGTTTCTTTCAGGAGCAAACTTCCTTCGCTTTTGATGTACCGGCCTGAAAGATTTATCTATACCAAGTTTATGAGTAATTATAAACTTAGAGATACCTGTCATATCTTCATGTTTTCAGGCGAAGGTAGAAGCTCTTTTCTTTAGGAAGGATATCAATTCCATCTCACTATCCTCAAGAATACTTAATCCTAATAATACTTTGATTTCAGTATCCTGAGGATCCAAAGATACTTCCTTTACATCCTGCTCTCTTGCTTGCATGACCTTCCCCGGTTGTTTCTGTAATTGCTATGCTTGAGTAGGCTTTGTAGTCCACTTCATTGATGAAGCATAACATTCCTTGGCATCTTGCTGATCGCTTTCAATCTTGATGACCCCCTAAGGACTTGGTAGTTTCACACATTGATGATAAGTTTAGGGCACTGCCTTCATGTTGTGGATCCTGGGCCTGCCTAATATCACATTACAACAAGACAATGAGTCAATAACACAAAACTTTTGTAGAGAGTTAGTTCCTTCAATATATATTGGAAGTTTGATTACTCCAAAAGTGTTCTTGGTCTTGTCACTAAATCCTACAAGAATTGAGGATTTTGGGATAATCTCCGTTTCCGGGATATCCATTTTCTTTAAGGCATCCATTTGGATAATGTTCATAGAGCTTCCTCCATCAACGAGTATCCTGCGCATAAAACAGTTAGCTATACATAAAGTGATTACCAAACCATCATGGTTAGGATCCATAAGATCACATCGATCCTCCTCATCGAAGGATATGATTTTTTGAGTTGTCAGAGTGGAAGTGCAGAGAGGTCTTTCTCCGTTGTCTATCTTTGTTTCTCTGGAACGCTTCTTAGCTGCTGAATATGAGGTTCTACAGATGTCGGATCCTCCCGAGATAAAGGATACAACCTTAGCTCCGGGTGGAGGAGAAGGTGCCCTTTCAGGTATCTTGACAGGATCCTGAATCTTATCCTTGTTCCTTCCAAATAGTTCCTTCAGGTATCCTTTGCTGAGAAGGTATCCTATCTCATTTCGAAGTGCTATACAATCATCAGTGTGATAGCCAAAGTCTTCATGGAATGCACACCATTTGGACTTGTCTTTGATGGATCCGGGCTTTTCATTTTTCTTAGGCCATCTGGCCTTGTCACCAAGATCCTGCATTGCACAAATCACACCACTAATATCAATATTAAAACAATATTCAGAGATTTTATGATACTCTTCATCATCCTCATCTTCATCCACAGCATTTATCCTGGTATTATCCTGCTTGGAATAAGGCTTGGGCCTAGTGTACTTCTATGGAGTGTCTGACTTTCTATTGGTAGATTCATATTTCGGGATAACCGAGCTTCTATGAGCTTTCTTGTCGTCCTCCAGCCGAATATATCTTAATGCCATGTTTCTGACTTCATCAAGGTTCCTGCATGGAGTCATGACAAGGTCATCATAGAAAGGAGAATCCTTCCTCAATCCCATCTTGAAGGCTTCGACAGCAGCTGCCATGTCAAGATTGGGGATCTCCAAAGCTTCCCTGATAAATCTGGTTATGTAATCCCTTAAGGATTCATTATTACGCTGAACAATTCTATATAAGTTACCTTTCATTTTCTCAAAAGATCTACTACAAGAAAATTGATTATTGAACAAATTAATCAAATGAGAAAATGATGTAATAGTGTTGGAAGGAATACTTAATAACCATTTGAGGGTTGGCCCTGTCAATGTTGAGCCGAATCCCTTGCATAGGCAAGCTTCTTTCTTATCAATGGGGATAGGTAGTGCCATCGTAGAGTTTCGTGATGGGTGTCTGGAACTTCTTGGGGATCTCCACGTCACATATAGGCCAAGTAAACCTAGATAACTTATGGCTACCTGCGGGCACTTCAGCTATGGGACGTATTATCCCTGGGATACTGGAAATCATATCTTTCATTTTTTTCAGTTCCCTGGCTATCTCGGGGGTTATCCCCTTATCCTGAACATGTCCACGGTTAGTGTATAAATTAGTATTAAATAAACTATTACCGAGGTCATGGTTAGGTCTCTGATATCCTGAGCCTTGACGGCTAGTTCCTCCATTGAGGGTATCCTCAGGATAAGGAGACGCCTGCATTAGGATGTCATCTCCGACATGCACTTCAGAGGACACCACGGGAGATCCTGATGAGAATATGCCGGCTGGCATGGTTGAACGAGGCTGCATGTTGATGAATTCTGGCCTCGTTGGTCTAGAAAATTCCGAGGATATCGGAAAATAAGTTCCTCTGTATTCTGATTGCTGCTGAGACGGAGTCCTTGTTGATTGTGTCCACAATGATCCGGTATTTTGAAGGATGGTTGATCCTGGAGAACCAAAATCAAGAACCCTGGGCATGATTGGAGTAGCCTCCTGCCCTGGCTTCTTTTTGATTCCTTCAATCTCCTTAAATAGCCTTGAGTTGGTCTTTTCTTGCTGCTCCATGTGTGTTTTGACCTATTTCATCAAAGCAAAAATATCATTGTTAGAAATAACCGGATCTACCAGTGTAGAGGATCCCGCGAATGGTGGAAGTTCTCCTCTAGGTTGAATATTTTTCTTCGGCAATGGTGGAGGTCCTGGGTTGACACTTGAAGCAGTAGTGACCACTGGAGCAAAGACTGAACTAGTTTTTGGTTGTGAGGCCATTTTCAAGAGAGTGAAAAAGTGATTGGAAATGAAAAAAACGGATTAAAGCACCGTTTGCCCCACGGTGGGCGCCAAATTGTTTTAGTCAAAAATTAACAACAGTGATTTCGTAACCAATTTAGTAAATCGGGATTAGGTGCTTGTAAAGATAATATAAACACAGATATTTGTTGCGAGGAAAAAACATGCTATCCTTAGGATAACAAGAAAAAAACCCCGGGTGGTGAAAACTATCACCACCGGTTTATTAATAATAAAGGTGATTACAAGTGTGGAGCTCAAACTTGATCGTGATTACAGAGAATGCGAGTACTAGTAAGTTCTCGAGTGCTAGCGTGTGTGTGGTTTGATCCGTATAGAGCTCTATTTATACAAATAAAAAGCTAACAATATGGCCTATAATTTAGGAAACAATTGGACTAAATCCAATTGGCCGTTAATCCTCTCAATCAGCTCGTTTACTTTCTTGCCACGATTTATCAACTGAAAGTGCGAGTCTTCGGGGAATAATAGCAACGGTCTTTGACCTGGTAAATAAGGAAAGTCTACGGACAAATTGTTAGTTATATAATGTATTTAGGATACCTGTTACCTTGGAAGATACCGCATCCTGGAGTTTTTCTGAATATTACATTTGATGAGGATACCGAAAAATCCGAGCCCTAACACTTAGGAAATCTGATTTGTGGTTTACAAATGAATTAATCAGATAAAACATAGAATTTTAATTAAGAATCAAGTATGTTTTGTGAGAGAATATGATGAACCAGAGAACTCTTTCATATAATCAAGATGGTTGATATTAGGGTTGGGTTATAACTGCTTTGCAGTTATCATAATAGTTAATATGTTTTGAATTTCAAAACACTAAATGGATGCTCCTTTTGTTTCATTAAAATTTATAACGAAAATTAATTAAATTAATTTTCAAATACAACTTTAATGGAGCAACATAAGTCCAAATTAAAATTTTTCAAGCTGACCTGGCAGCTGGATCCCAGCCAGGGGCGCCGCCTCTTGGACCTTGCTACCAGGGGCGCTGTCCGCAGACCCCCACCAAGGGGGCGTTTTCCCCTTGGAACCCCCATAAATTGGGGGCTTCACTCCTAAGTACCAATAGAATTATAAAATTATAATAAGATCAAATAAGTGTGCACTCAAACACAAACCACATCAACTAAAATTAAATGAACGCTATGTTTGAATTCCCTCAATCTTATGCCTGATATATATGTTTGAATTCAGTGAAAGTTTTGGATCATGCTTTTAAATGGTCTCATCCTACTTCAAAGATTTGGAATGCTATCGGTAGTTGGTTGGAGGTGGTTCTTCTAGCTGATAAAGGGACGACAAGTATTTTAGCTAGGTTGTATTCATCGTATAAAATAAAAAAAGATGTTTTTGAAGTGATTATCTATACTATGTGGTGAATTATTTGGAGAGCTTATTATGAGACTATTTTTTGTTAACCCAATGACAACAAAGAAACTCTATTTGATTCAATTGTTTTGATATTTGTAGTTGTCATCTCGTAACCGCAATTTTTACTTGAATATGGCAGCAGGACTCAGAAATCCATTATTTAGCATGTAATTTTTGTTTTGTCCCGATAAATTAGGCCTTTCTAATGTGGTGGATTATTTGGCAAAGCTTGCGTTAAAAAAAGAAGTAAAAATGTAAAATGAACGACAAAACAAACTTGGTCATCAATTAATTCCATCTTCAAGCTTTCGTAATACATTTAGTTTGGTATTACGAATGTCGACCGATTATATTTCCACGAATACATGATATAATTTTCGCCTACACAAAATGACTGTAATATATTTGACAGTTGATAAAAGTCAAATAAGAAAAGAGGATGAAAAATCAATTGTATTTTAGTGGCATTTGTCTGCAAATTTTGTTTGGGAATGGTGAATTATTTTTGTTCACGGATTCCTCTTAGGTTATGACCCATGTGATCATATTTTGTCATTCCATGCTTCATTATGTCACCTTTTTTATTTCTTGTCACGGGTTAAATTTAATAAAATACCATTATTCTTTAATATATCATATTATATTTTAAGGGTTAGGTTATAATAGAAAGCATAGTTTTTGTAGGAATGATAAGAAGTAATATTGTCCATTGATTTTGAATATGGAGGGTTGAGATTAGTTTAAGGTGAAATCAAGTGTGAACACAAGGTAAATGACATAAAAAGAATAACACATTTGTTGACTTTCTCTCTCCACATGCAAGTCACATGCCAAATTCCTCTATCATTTTGAAACGTCCATAATTTTTTTTACGATATTTTTATTGAAAAACAAATTCACCTTAATAACGAGTGTTTTTTTATCTTTTATATGAGTAGCATATTGTAATATAAAAATTAAAAAAAAATAGTGGGTTTTGTACAAATTGTGTTTTACCGAATTGTGTTCTATAAAATTATGTTATACAATAGTATTTTTCATTGTGTTTTTTTTATTGTGTTATTTACATTGTGTCATACAATTGTGTTTTTTATTGTGTTTTTTTTATAGTGTATTTTTTCATTGTGTTTTTCATAGTGTTTTTCATTATGTTTTTTCGGACTTTTCCGGCGAGGTGGTGGCGGTGGGTGACGGTTGTGGTGGCGGTGGGCGGTGGAGTGGTGGTGGTTGTAAGAGATGAGTGAAGATGTAATTGAGTTTTATGTAAGTGGGTTTTTGAAATTAGTTTAAGTGGGTTTTTAGATTAAAGTAAGTTGGTTTTGATATTAAAATATTAGACTAAAATACCCTCCTTCCTAGTCTTCTTAGAAAAATCAAACTTCTTATTTAAACCTAACCCTATATTTTAATACATATTTTATTACCGGCTAATTAAATCAACAAGTAGAGTATAAAACATCCAAATAGGGCTGGTTAGTGAATTGAGGGGAATTTAGCCTGCCCTTAACATTGAAGTTAAACGAGCCAACTTAATTACAGCTTAATTAAGGTCGTTTATTATTAACATTTTAACTTTGAGCTTGAAAACGTTTCGTAAAAAGTTCAAGTCAACTCGTGACTCGACAAGCTAGCTCATTTAAATTTAACTTAGTATTTGATAATTATACTAATATTTGAATTAAAAATAATAATATCAAGTTTACATAGACCTGTGTGTGCTTATATTTATTAACATATTTACAAACGTAAATGAGTTATAACTTATAATCAGTAAATTTTGGGCCTAACATAAGTTTAACAAACAAGCTTACATTAACTTGATCACGGGTCGACTTGATTCGTTTATGAACATATCAGTTTCAAGCTAGTTATTTTTACAAGTATTTTTAAAGACTTTGAGCTATGTGTTACATGACGGATAAAATATGAAATGGCAAACGCTACATATATACACGTTGTTTAGGCAGTCGGGGCTTTGTTTTTTACATCTAAAATCTAAATACATTAGTTTTAGGTATTCATATAACAAGTCACCTCACAACATCTTTCCTAATTTCTCCCTCCATAATCACTCACACCCACCATGGAAGATCCACCACCACCACCTCCACCCATCAAAACCTACACTCTAACCGCCACCGCAATCTCCTACACCACCACCACACTCACATCCTTCCTCCTCTTGAAACCATGCACCACCCCCACCCCACCACCACCCATCCTCCAAGACATCTCCCTCACCGCCCACCCTTCCCAAATCCTCGCCATCGTCGGCCCGAGCGGCGCGGGCAAATCCACCCTCCTCGACATCTTATCCACCCGCACCGCCCCCACCACGGGCACCCTCCACCTCAACTCCACCCCCCTCAACCCCTCCACCTACCGCAAACTCTCCGCCTACGTCCCGCAACACGACTACTCCTTACCCGCCCTCACTGTCGCCGAAACCTTCGCCTTCGCCGTCCGCCTACTCCAACCCAAAGCCGCCACCAAAACATCCACCATCGTCACCACATTAATGTCAGAGCTCCAACTAACCCACGTAGCCCACACACGCCTCGGCCACAACCTCTCGGGTGGCGAGAGACGGCGCGTGTCCATCGGTTTAAGCCTCTTACACGATCCCGGGGTCTTGATCCTGGACGAACCGACGTCCGGGCTCGACAGCACGTCCGCTTATAATATCATGCAAACCCTAAAAACAATCGCAACATCTCGCCTTAGAACCATCATATTATCAATCCATCAACCAAGCTTCAAAATTCTATCCACCATTGATAAAATATTATTGTTATCAAAAGGGAAAGTCGTTCATCATGGAACCCTACCTACCCTACAAGACTATTTACACTCAAACGGTTTTACACTCCCGCCGCAACTGAACTCACTGGAATACGCAATGGAAATATTAACGCAATTAAACGTCACCAAACCCGACACACCAACCGACCCGACACCGATAGTTGTTCGTTGCAAACATGACAGCGTTCGATATCGGAGCTCTAGACTGTCGGAGATTGTGGCGTTGTATGGGAGATTTTGGAAGATTATTTACCGGACGAAGCAGTTGCTTTTGACAAATACATTGCAGGCATTAGTTGTGGGGATTGTTTTGGGGACGATTTATATTAATATTGAGTTTGACAAGACTGGGATCGAGAAGAGGTTCGGGCTTTTCGCATTTACGTTGACGTTTCTGCTTTCGTCGACGACTGAAACGTTGCCGATTTTTATTAATGAGCGGCCGGTTCTGCTCCGGGAAGCCTCCGGTGGTGTTTACAGGTGATCATCGTGTAAACTCACGTCATATTCTGCACTCTTATATATTTTTAATACAAGTGTAGACAACAAAATGATTTTTAAAACCGGTCAAATTTAATAAAATATTGAGAGTTTAATGCACCCTCACTTTGAGAGAATAATTTAATTTTTCTTTTATCTTAATAAAGGAGAGCTCATTAGGTTTGTGAGAGTGGTAACTGGTAAGTGTAGACAACAATAAGATATATAGTCTAATATATAAAAACTGTCAAATCAATAATTTTCTCTTGAGGAAGCATATTTTAATCGCGGCGTAACATAATTTTATCTGGCGCAGCGGATCTATTCACCTACGCCAGGTGAATAGAAATTTATGTGTCGGCACTGCAAAGGGTGCCATATTAAGGATTCTTATTAGCTGAAACAATTTCTTAATTAAAAAAAGAGTCAAATGCAAGGTTATTTTCTTAAATTAATCCTACAGAAAATGGCAATTTTGTGATTTTATTATAACTTCTCTCCCATAAGAGATAGTGACAAAATTTCTATTGTTTTCTAGTTTACAAATTATTTGTCCCAAAACTTAAGAGTTACATATGCGTAACTATTAGAAATTACATATACAAAGTCACATATATGTAACTGTAACTGTTATAACTTATTCGTAACCGATATAAACTTATGAATTTACTTGTAACACAGGTTATCATCGTACCTTATAGCAAACACCCTCGTGTTCTTCCCATACCTCCTAGCCATCGCGATCATCTACTCCGTTTGCGTTTATTTCCTAGTCGGTCTATGTCACACATGGCAAGCATTTGCTTACTTCGTGTTAGTAATTTGGGTCATTGTACTAATGGCCAACTCATTCATTCTTTTCTTAAGCTCCATTGCACCGAACTACATCACAGGAACTTCGCTAGTCACCGTACTTCTAGCTGGATTCTTCCTCTTTTCGGGTTACTTCATATCAAAAGAAAGCATGCCAAAATACTGGTTGTTCATGCATTACTTCTCGATGTACAAGTACGCACTTGATGCTTTGTTGATTAATGAGTATTCATGTTTGGTCGACAAGTGTATGATTTGGTACGATGAGAAGAGTCAAACGTGCATGATGACAGGTGCTGACGTGTTGCAGAAAAAAGGGTTGCGTGAGAATCAGAGATGGGCGAACATTTATATATTGATTGGGTTCTTTGTGTTTTATCGTGTGCTTTGTTTTGTGTTCTTGATTCGAAGGGTTTCAAGATCAAAAAAGTAGTACGTAGTTTGATCGAGAACACCTGATTTTATTATAATGTGATTAACATAAATGCAAAGTGTCAAACTTACTTCGGTATTTATGTTAATGATATTTATATGGTCTTTATTGCTTCTATAATATATGATTGTTTATTGGATTATATCGAAACAAAATGCAAGCGGGCAACAAATTAAGTTATACTAATCTGTTTTTAGGTGTTGGTGTTCGAACTAGTTTAGTGTTATTTTCGACTTATTGCAGCGTAATAACTGTTTCAAAATCAAATAAAAAGGGTAATGGGTTGTCACACACCATTCAACTTCATTAGTTTTTTATATATTGCTAGTTAAAAAGTGAGTGTTTATACGATGAAAATAAGGCAACTATTCAATTTTAATAAAAAGTAAAATGCATTTATTAGATTTTATGTATAAGAAAAATGTTTAAACAAACTTATCTATCAAGAATACAACGTTATCAAGAGGTTTCAGGTCATTTGGTGGAACCTACGAAAATGAAGATGAATAAATGTGATGACGTGGCATAAACATTGTATCACATACATGACACGGGTCTCAAGCTGTATGTAGACTGTACTCCTGTTTTACAAGGGTGTCAGCGATCTTTTTATTTTTTATTTTTATATTTTTAATACGATTAACTAGAATTTAAAAGTGAAAAATCCATAATGTTATGGGATCGGAATGTTAAGATATTTGAAGGGAAGGATACAGAGGTAGGGTAGTAAAGTTATCCGCAGAAATCTAATTCGACCCGCAGATCATTAATGAACATCCGCGAGATGAACACGTGGACCAGAACACTTGCAGTCATGACAAAGACCAGCAGTCACCCACGGTTCATAAAACACACTTCGCGGACATCCATCAGAACCCGCGGATTACCTATGAGCATCCGCGGGTGGAACCCGCAAGCAATTCAAGGGACTCATCACACGAATGATCCTCACGTGATATGGAAGAGCAATTGTAACAAACTATTTCTAAAAGATTCCTCCAAAACCACCTGATAGCGACATCGACCAATGAAAAGATGACACATGGATACATAGTGGATGTCCCACGACGTGCACAGATAACGGACTGGTCCAGACTGTCACATCCAATAGTGGCTCGACACGTGTCCATTCAGTTGAGAAAAGAATATTGTGATAGTGACAACTCCACCAATCACCTTCCTCCCACACTCGGCTATAAATACCAACTCAATCTACTTCAGGTATTCATTCACTCTCACAAGCCTTACGCAATTAATTGTACTTGTATTGATTACTCCGATCAGAAATTCAGAACAGTACTTATTCTCATGCCGGAGGGTGCTTACGGGAAGACCCCCCATCGTGTCCTTCCCGTAACGTGACTCCCTATGTTCTCTTTTGCAGACAGATAACTTGGATATGACTTCGTTGTTATTCAGTAAACTCACATTTTGGGTAAACGTAAGTTTAGACTATCCAGTTCGGACTTGTGTTTCTTCATTGACGCCATCCGGTTTTAGCTAGAAATACGGTCGTTCGAATGCTTTGTTGGAAGTTTTTTCGTGATCTGAAAATGAGACAGAGCCAACAACCACCAGCAACCATTCCGGCTAGAGTCCGACGTTCTGAAGTCTTGGACGAATCTGTCCTCGAAGGACGGACGCCGGTAGTGCCTCGCCAAAACAACTTACCTCCGGTAGTCTGACAAAAATTCAGATATTATTTGTGAGGATTTTTACATATTTCCCCTTCCTAAACATTTGAAATTACATATTTCCTAAAAATACAAGTTTTTAATGCAAAATATACAATACTATTTAAGCATGGTTCGGGAAAATATGTAATTTCAAATGAAAAATATGTAAATGTCTTTGCTTTAAACTTAAATCTAATTACAAGTTGATTATGTGGTTCTATTTGTATAAATTCTCATTCATGTAAATTATCTCTCCTCGTTTGTGCTTGGCTCTCCTCCAAGTTGTGGAGGATATCGTGGCTTCTTCCTTTGTTTGTGAAAGTTTACTGTTCGAAAATATGAGATCACCCTTTTATAACAAAGACCTTTGTTTTTTTTTTAATTTATTTAATTAATATTGTAAACAGACGTATTAAATACCACTATTCATTAAAATATAACTGCTTAAATAAATTATTAATAATGAAAATTTTTTGATGAACCAATGTTACATATGTACGGATGAAATATACAAGAAAATTTTTGTAGTACTCTATGAAATTGTTATTAGGGAAAACAATTTATGTAGTGTTTGGTATAAATTAATAGGGTTGAAATGTAATGGATCATTTCAAATAAATAGAACTAAGCATGTTTGGTTGTTATGTATTAATGAAATGATTCATTTCAAATAAATGTAATTCTTTTCATTTATAATTTTTTCATTTCTTGAGATAAGGTGTTAGAGTCTGTTTGGTATAACGTAATGTAAATGATGAGGGAATGGAATGGACGTGGGAATGGAATGGACAAAGAATATAAAATAAATCATTACCATTCATTGTCGTGTTTGGTTACCATATAGGAATGGAATAATCATCCTTTAATTATAATAATAATTATTATTATTAGTAATAATAATAAATATTAATATAAGTATTTATAATATGAATATCCATATTAACTCATTTTTAAAACCTACGTATTTCAACGAGATCATTAAACGAATTAAAATAATTATAAAAATGTTGAACCACACTTGAGTGTTGTGAAGCGTTGAGTCACCAAATAATAATACAATAACAAGTCTAATATAATAATTGTTATATTATAATATAAAACAATAATGGCAATATAATAATAATAATGTAATAAATCATAAGAATCATAATATATTATTACTACTACTACTAATAGTACTACTACTACTTGAAGGAATGAAAAAAAAAAACACGCATATACCTTAAAGAATGAAAATTCTCATATTTAGAAGGAATTTTATTTCTTGTGAATTGGTTCATTCCATTATCATATGACAACCAAACGTATTTTTTTTATTCCCTTGAAATGAACTATTTCATTCTGTCTTTCATTCCTTTATGTTAAACACCACCTTATTTTTCATTCCTTTAAGAAACTAAATGAAAAAAAGTCATCTACAATAATGATGATGATGATGATGATGATGATGATTAATATTGCAATTATTATTTTATTTTTAATATTATTTTTTCTATTATAATATGATTATTATCATTATTATTTTGTTATCGATGCAAATTTTCTGTTATAATATAACTATTATTGTTGTAATTATAATTAGAATTATAATTTTATTTATATAATTATATCATTGTTATGTTATTTTCTCTATTAATTGATGAAAATAGTATGTGTGTGTAGTTTACTATTTAAAAAAATAATATAGAGTGATGATTAATTTCATTCTTATATGGTAAACAAACAACACAATGAAATGGTAATGATTCATTTTATTTCTTTGTCAATTCCATTGCCTTATTCATTCAATTACCTCATACCAAAATTATATATTGGTGTTTGTGCAGATATTAGAAAAGAAACCAAATAAAGATTCCATCGAAACTTTTGTAATCTTAATATAGAATTGATCTCATTCAATTTTTATATATTCATAGGAATAACTCCATAGAATAGTAACTAAGTTTTAGCCTTTTTTATTTCCAATCAGGTCACTGATGTAAAGCATTTTTATTTAGGTCACTTAACCTTTATTTAGTATTTAAATCCTAGATATTTGACATGGATAGCAGTTATCTAGTTTTATTATGCATTCCTCTTAAGTAAGAGGTAAACATGTGCACTCCTCTTAAATTACCAGGTGTTTACTTTACACTAGTCCTAAGTTAACATGTGTTAATTATCAACTTCTCTTAAGTTAACAGGTGTTTATTATGCACTTCTCTTAAGTTAAAAGGTGTTTACTATGCACTCCTTTTAAGTTAACAGGTGTTACTTTACGCTCTTCTTAACTTAAGAGGTGTTTGCTTTGCACTCCTCTTAAGTTAAGAGGTGTTTACTTTACACTCCTCTTAAGTTCACAAGTGTTTAGTATGCACTCCTCTTAAGCTAACAGGCCGGTGTTTAGTATGTAATGTTAAAATGTTTGGAAAAAAAAAACTTAGATAACCTGTTATCCATGTCAAATATTTAGGATTGAAACACTAAATAAAGGTTAAGTGACCTAAATAGAACAGAAAATTACACCAGTGACCTGACTGGAACATATCTGAAACTTGGTTACTATTCTATGGAGTAATCCCTATTCGTAATTATCTTTTTCCCATAACTAAGAGATTTGTAGTATTAGGGTTTATCGAATAACAAATTTTCAATTTAATAGAATCGAATAATCCGAATAATTTTTGTTTTGCTAGTATTCGTATTTGATTCCAGTTCAATTAGAAATTGAATTATTTGATTCGAATTTGTATTATATGCCCAATTCCGAATCCGAATTGATTTATATTTGAAACTCGAATTTGAATCAAATCCAAAAAAATTGATTTGATTTAAGTTCACCTATTGTGTCCAATGTAATAAACAACCAAATCATTTGGGACCCTGCAGATCCACTATGTTTCCTATTTAAAGGCCACTTTGGTATCTTATTGAACAAAAATGGTCATTATGCTCATTAATAACTTGTTGAAGAGATAAAATATAACCAAAGTATATCTTTTGATGATGTCCAATCAAGTCTCGCTGCATCGAGTCTGGGTCATGGGATATTGTTATATTGAGTTATGATTTTAAAATTGTTCTTGATATTAATTGTAATTACACTTCCACTTCTAATACAGTTTAATCTTGTAGCATGTCTGAAGAAACACTAGATTAACCTCAGCCTAATCAATTAGCTCTTAGGATAACGTTTTGTTTTTCCCACGGGGGTTGAGTATAATCGGTCAGATCTAGCTAGCTTCACCTACAAAATAGAACACCGTGAGCTCGTTACGAGAAGAAGAGGGGTGGTCTTCTCGTAACCACCCTCTAGTGTGAGAATCAGTATAGGAGACTAAATATATAATGAATGCAAGTTATCGTGGAGCACTAGTGAGTGTTCTCGTGGGAGGGTTTGGATCCTTTTACCGTTGGAGGTTGGGTGGTATTTATAGTCGGATGAGAGGAGAGAAGGTGTGGATCGCCTGCCATATCAGGAATTTCAACAATCAGAAGCCTTGCACGTGCCTCAGGGAAGTTGGTAGTTAAAGTGGTTGGCTGATGGTGACATTTGTACTATATAGTACTGTTAACATGTATTTTCAGTTCCTCATTAGCCGAGCGTCCTTTCAATAAGATATTTTCTTTTTGCACCATATCTAGAAAGATACTTGACGCCAATCTTCCCAAGGCGGCAGGGAATGTTTAACGCCTGGTAGAATGCTCGTCGGTGCCTTTGTAGTTTGTACCCGACGCCTAACTGTTACGCTCGCGGAAGCCTCTGTTGCTTATCAGGTAATGGTTTAGAATGAATTTAAGGATGGATTTGAGTATGAAAAACACCAGTTGCCCCATGGTGGGTGCCAAACTATTTTGGTCAAAAATTACCGAAGCAATAATTGAACAATTTTGTTAAGTGGGGTAGTGTGTTCTTCAATAATATGGTAAACAATTGCAGTAAAAGTGAAGGGTGACACAACAATGTAGCGAGGAAAAGTCTAGGATCATGGTGAGGATCTTTGGAAAAAACCTCGGGAGGGGAAAATTATCCCCTGCCTCAATTTAATAACAAGATAAAATTAGTTACAACTCGAGAACTGTATGAGAACTAGAGCTAAGTACAAGTATGAGTGTTGTGAGTGCAGAGAGATGTGTTTCTAAAATGTTCTCAACATCCCCATTATATAGAAATAAAAAATAACCATAACTCTTATAATTTCGGGAACCATAGTCGCCATAACCGTTTGGAAGCGTGTTTCAGCTGGTCCTCCGATCTTTCAGGTAGAATAAGTCATCTAGCCATTGAAGACTGTTATAGTTTTGAGTAACACGCAAGCATCATTAATAAATAGAAGCAACTGACTCCGAGGATCCCGGAGCTTTACTTGGTCGTCACTCCTATCCATTATATTTCTTTTCCACACGTTTTTCTTCAGTTATTTACTTAGCCTTCAACGTGAATTAAGTCACCAATGTTTAGCTGCAAGAGTAAGTCAAAGCCAAGATCAAAATAAACCGTTAGTACTCAGGATCTTGGAAAAAGTCAAAATCGGGAATCCAGATAAAGATCGCGACAGGGATCCTAGTAAGGATCCGAGTCATAAAATTGACCCACAACACCTGTTTAGGTATTTAAAATCTATGCACAAGAGCCATTGGTCGTTTTACTTTGGTACCCTGGCTGGTTTCGCTACCCATGTTTGGTATTGGATAGCGCATATTATTCCCGCATCTAGTAGCTCTAGGACTTGTTCATTGCACGCCTTCGTCTGATCCAGTCCCATCTTTCTTCTCTTTTGTACAACGGGCGCGAACGCCTGGTTGACCTTAATCTGGTATTCCACCTTGAACCTTTGGACTCCCGTCTGTCCGCGGGGGTCTAGGCGAATACATCCACACCGTTGAAGAGGAGGCATTTCAATGCTAGGCGGGTGGGATTAGAAAGTGTGGGCCCAATGGTGATAGTTTGTTTAGGGTATTTTCCCTTGAGCACCCATTTCTCTGGCTCCACCTAAGGGGATGATTTTGCCATGTTGGCGTGAGGTGCTTTTATGACACTCGTGGTTGGCGTATACATTGCTACTCTAGTAGGAGTGGGTATCCCCCAGAATGTCATGCGTTATAGACGGGTTAGCATTAAAATCTCCAATCGCCTCTCGCCCTAAGATACATCATTACTAGGGTGTGGATCCTCCATGACGAGAAAATTCACATCCTCAGTTCTTTTGAATGTTTCCCGTCACTGAGTGTGGCTGGGAAAGTAAGCTAACCCAATGGAGTTCAACGCTTTGGTTGAATCTCGTAATAGTCGCATTCACCGGTTTGAGCCGGCGCTTGTCTTCATCGTCTTGTAGGTAGAAACATTGCCTATACATAATCCCTGATGTTGCTTCGGCATCTATGAAGAAGCGAGGGTTTCGGTAGTGGCCGAAAACCACAGTAATGATTAGCAGGGCTTTTTTGTTGGCTCCGCCCTTGGCTTGTGGGAAAATGACTTGTTTTTACTTCTATGTTGTGTGCTCTGTCTCTGGCCACTTCCTCCCCATGGCACCACCCTGAATCATGTTGACAGGGAGATCTTTGATTTACTTTCCTGATCTCCCGCCTTCATATCCAACGTTCCTTTCCGCCACTGTCAAACCCTGATCCAGGGCCTAGGAGTGTGACCAGCAGTTGGTACCTGTTTTGTAATTATATCAGAGCAGCGGGTTTATTTTAGCGAAAGTCTTTAAATATTAAAATATTAATTTACATTATGAAATTACTCGGGAATTAAACACCCGAGTTTCCGTTTTACAAAATAGTGATATTAATAATACAAGGACTTATAATATTCAAAAACGAGCCATCTCGAGTGATCTTCTATGACTCCAATCCTTGTATACCATCGATTGTCATCTAATTACCTGCAAGGGTGGGAAAAACACGTCAGCTATATGCTGTTGGTACATGTATGTCAGTAGTTCATAGTCTAGCATTTGTAATCGAGTCTGTAATGTAATTATGTTTTGTTTATGTTTGTTTTGTAATGCGCGAAGTTGTCAACAAGTTCGCTATGGCGAACTTGTTGAATCAGCGAAGTTATTGACAACTTCGCCTATGGCGAAGTTGTCGTGTATATAAACTGTTTCAGACGAAACAGTTTGGGTTGTTCGTTTAGGGTTTTCGTTTCAGTTTCAGTAACCGAGTTACGTGTCATAGTCTGTAACAGTGACCTCGGGTCACGTGTTTGTTATCAATATAACGTGGTTGGTTTATTGCTTGTGTGTTCGATCTCTACATACTCTACACTCGTATCTACCTACGCAGGGATTCCGCACCTGCGTTGTTAGAGACATCCCGTGTACGATCCGTCCAGGAACCTACAATTGGTATCAGAGCCACTCGGCTCGATTGTGAGGTTCGGGATTTCACGCGGGTGTAGAAAACGTCTCGTTTGACCTATTCGCGGGACGTGTTTTTGTTGGGATTGAGTTTTGCTAGTGCTTGACAGTCATTTTCAAGCCTTTGCATTGATCGGGAGCTGCTGGATTGACGAAAACAGATCTGAACAAACTTCCCTGTTCATCGGGCGAAGTTACCGTTCATCGGGCGAAGTTACCATTCTTCAGGCGAAGTTGCCGTCGCTGGAATTAGGGTTTTTGGCGAAGATATAAGGATTAGCGAAGTTAACTACAACTTCGCTCACTTCATAAGTTCGCCTTAGCGAAGTTATCCGCAACTTCGCTTCAAACCCAAGTTCGCTCAACTCATAAGTTCGCCAGAGCTAAGCGAAGTTATTCTTAACTTCGCCCAAATCAAGCGAATTTAAGATCTCAGCGAAGTTCTTTTTCAGCGAAGTTAACCTTCAAGCGAAGTTATTCTTAACTTCGCCAACTGAGCTGTTTTAATATTTTTTTGTTTTTCCAGGTTTTTTTCAGGTTTTTGCAAGGATGTCGTCGATCAATATCTCCGATTTGGTCAAGATGGAGGTAGAAGCGGGGTCTGCCACTAAGGCCCCGAGGCTTATGAAAGGAACTGACTTCGTGGCATGGAAGGATAGATTCATCCAATACATCAAATACCAGGATGCCAAAATGTGGGTGTGCATCCAGGATGGATATATCCCTCCTACTATGCAATACGAAGGCCGTGACGTAGTTAAGAAGTACAGCAAAATGGAGGACGAAGAAAAGAAAATGTACGAGGCCGAAAGCAAGGCCCATGCTGCGATAACAATGGCACTTCCTCAAGAAGTTCTCCATACGTTCCGAAAATACACTTCTGCAAGAGAGCTTTGGGATGCTCTTGAAAATAGATTCGAGGGGAATGTGGGTATCCGTGCATCGAAGGTAAAACTTTTGAAGACCCAGTTCTCCGTCTTCAAATTTTTGAAGAACGAATCGCTGGATGATATTATCACCAGATACTATCATCTAATGACAGAGCTTAGCAATTATTCGATTGCTTACCGAGAAGAAGAGATCGTTGAAAAACTTCTCGATGCTCTCCCACCGAAGTGGGAAATGTACACCGTTCTTATGAGGGAAGACAGAGACTTTCCTAATTATGATCTTGAAACGGCAGTGAACAAGCTCAGAACTTATGAGCTTAATATGGTTCGAAAAGAAACACCTACAGATCAGATACAAGACCCTGGTATGTATGGTGCAAAGGTTAACTCAGGCTCAAGTTCAAGGCCTGAATCTGCTGCTTATTACTCTAAAGGGGAGTCAGGCTCTGACTCGTCTCATGAAGGAAACGTTTCTGTAAACACGAATGGTGATGTATGTTTCGTTGCTGGAGGATCTAGTACTTCAAAGCCTCAAGCATCCACAAGTAGTTTTTCTGCAAATGCATCAAGCAATAGTTATTCCAAGATGCCTATGAGTGTAAAA
This sequence comes from Bidens hawaiensis, assembly GCF_021521415.1. Classification (NCBI taxonomy): domain Eukaryota; kingdom Viridiplantae; phylum Streptophyta; class Magnoliopsida; order Asterales; family Asteraceae; genus Bidens; species Bidens hawaiensis. The sequence goes on along the minus strand of NW_027495769.1, from coordinate 85,259 downwards.
TCTGCTGAAGAGCAGTTTGCAGTCTATGCATCATTTATTGCTTCCTATGAAAACTACATCCAGGGGAAGATTGTGGACCCTGCTGTTCTGGATGAGGATTATGACCAGATCGATGCTGATGATCTGGAGGAGATGGATTTGCAATGGCAAATGGCCATGATAGTGAGGCGAGTCAAGCGTTTCATGAATAAGACGGGGAGAAAGTTTGTTGGTGGTCGGCCCGGGTTCGACAAGTCCAAAGTAAGGTGCTATAATTGTCAACAGTACGGGCACTTTGCCAAGGAATGCAGAAATGAGAGGGTTGAACGAGGACAAGGTCGACCTACACAACACTCAGGAGTTAACAGAGAGATAAATGCCATGTTGACCAGAGAGGCAGGTGAGTACAACTGGAATCAACGCTCAAGTGGTTCTGGTGAGCAAGCAAACATGGCTGAGTCTGAAGCTGAAGAATGTGAGAAGGTTGAAGAAATTGAGAAAGCAAATGAAGAAGAAACCGCTTTCATGGCAAATGACAAAGATAATCGCTCCGAGGTAAGTCCTAAAACTATTTGTACTAGTTGTGAGAATTTGTCTGAGCAACTTAAAACAATAACTGATCAGTATGTCCATTTAGATGCTGACTTTAAAACTATTAAAGAAGATCACCATTTTACGAAAGCAAGAGAAACGAGTTATAAAATTAAAATAAAAGCATGTGAAAAAGACGTTCAAAGCTTAAAAATTAAACTTGCTGAGAAAATTGAAATAATTGATCTTAGTTATGAAGTTTTGGAGGAAAAAACTAAAGTGATTGCTGATCGGGATAAACAGATTGCTGACCACCAGGTAAAGGTGGTGGAACTGAACCGCAAACTTGAGCAGTTCAGGAATTCCTCGGCCATCCTTGATCACCTCGTGAGTGATCCAGGTACCTCTGCAAAGAGGGGAGGAATCGGATATAATGAAGTTCCACCACCCTTTAACCACAACTATACTTATAATCCGAGTGTTCAGAAATCTGTCGATTTCGAAGTTCCTCAGACAACTCCAATCAAGATTACAAGTGTAAAACCAAGTGTTAGCTGTGGAGAAACAAGTTCGAAAGTTTCTAATGTGAATATTTCTGTTTTGAGTCCAGTCTCATCGGATTCGGATAAGTTGTCCGAATCTGATCAGACAAAAGAGAAGGTAGGGTTACCCACCGATGGAGATAAAAATAAAGGTTCTAAAAAGAGTTCTCCACTCAATCCGTACGTCCCACCTTATGTGAGACGAACGGCTGGTAACACTACCTCTACATCCAAACCAACATTTGACAAGAAATTGGAGAGTCGGTGTTGCTTTAGATGTAACAAATTAGGGCATTAAGTTGCAGATTGCCCTCTGGAGCCGAGATTAAGAGGTATGAAGCCAAATAAAACTGAGTATAAGCGTCATTCTGTTACTGCTAAAAATGAAAACTTTAAAAAATGCCAAAATGTAACGAATTCAAGTTTTCATAAAAACCAACCTCAGTTTTACAACCAAACCTCAAAATATAGCACCTTCAATTCTCAAAGGTTTGGAAGGCATTACACACAATCTGCAGGGAGATACCCTAACAGGACTTACAGAAATTATCGAGTCTCTAACTTGAGAAAGCCAGGGTACGGGACGTATCGATCCAAGACCAATTGGTCTTGGGTCCCAAGATTCTAACTCTTTGTTTTATTGTGCAGGAACAGTTGAACAGGGCTGCAAACAATCTTTGGATTGTAGATAGCGGCTGTTCCAGGCACATGACAGGCAACAAACACTTGTTGCAAGATTTAAAACCTGTTCAGGGAGCTAGAGTTAGTTTTACTGGTGAAAGCGGTGGAAGGATTACCGGTAGAGGTACTGTGTCGAATGGGAGAATGACACTTGAAAACGTAAACTTTGTGGAGGAATTAAAGCACAATCTGCTGAGTGTGTCGCAGATCTGTGATAAAGAATACACTGTCCATTTCACTAAAAATGAAGCGATTGTATTGAAGCCTGGTTTTCATATACCAGAAGAATGGATAGTAATGAAAGCTCCACGTGAAACGAATACATATGTGATGGACATGAGGTCTACTGAAATGGCCACCGGAGAATCTTGTTTAATGACAAAAGCAAGCGAATCAGAATCAGAATTGTGGCACAGGAGAATGGGACATATTCATCTTCGTAAGATGAACTTCATTGTCAAAAATGGGCTTGTGATGGGCGTTCCCTTAAAGAGTTTTAACTTTGAAGATAAATGCATAGCGTGCAAGAAGGGAAAACAACACAAGAAAAGCCATCTCACCAAGACGATCAACTCAATTGTTGGTACTCTAGAACTACTTCATATGGATCTCTTCGGTCCGGTGAATGTACAAAGTCTAGGTGGTACTTCTTACTGCTTGGTGATAACTGATGATTACTCGCGATACTCGTGGGTATATTTTCTGAAAACGAAAGACGAGACGACTCAGATGGTGAAGAATCTAATTACAAAAGTCGAGAACGTCATGAGTAAATCAGTTAAATTCATCAGAAGCGACAATGGGACAGAGTTCAAGAACTTTGAGATGGAAATCTTTTGTCTTCAGAAGGGTATTGAGCATCAATACAGCGCTCCGTATACTCCACAACAGAACGGAGTAGCTGAAAGGAAGAACCGAACGTTGATTGAAGGAGCCAGAACTATGCTGGCAGACTCAAAGCTTCCTGTGATGTTCTGGGCTGAAGCAGTTGCTACAGCCTGCTATGTTCTGAATCGGGTGTTAACCGTTAAGAGACTTGGAAAAACCTGTTATGAGCTTATGCACGGAAGGAAGCCCAACTTGTGCGGTCTTGAACCTTTTGGGTCTCCTTGTTCGATTTTGAAGACTAATTCGAAATTTGGTGAAGTAGCTGATGAGGGAATCCTAGTCGGTTATGTTGTTGGGACTCCCAACAGACGGGTCTTCAATACGACAACTTGCAAGGTGGAGGTGGTTTGTAACACCGACATTACTAGTTACCAACCGCCAAAACCAAGCAATGGACCTGCTGAGCTGTTTGACTATGTTAAACTTTTTAAGTCGTTTAACGTACCTACTTTGGAAATTTCTGAAGAAGACGAAAGAGCAGTGACGAAGATGATTTTTGATGAGGAAGAGAAGGTAGTGCAACATCAGATGACAGAAAAATCTCAGCCTTCCACATCAAACCCTATCGATACCCCTGCGGCCTCAACTGAAGATGAGTTTATTAATCCTTTTCACTCTCAGCCTGAAACTACCATAGATGAGATCTCTTCAAACTTGGAAGACAATTTGCATGTCGGTGCTGTTCCGACCACGAGAATTCACAAAGATCACCCATTGGAGAATGTTATAGGTGACGTGTCCTCTAGTGTACAAACCAGAAGTAGCTTGAATGAGCACACCTGTGTTTATACAAGCATTAAAGATACAGGTATCATGAACGAATGTTTGTACTCTTGCTTCATAAGCCAAGTCGAACCGAAGAATTATCAAATGGCTTTAAAGGACAGCTCGTGGGTCGAAGCCATGCAAGAAGAGTTGGCTCAGTTCGAAAAAATGGAAGTTTGGACTTTGGTTGAAAAACCAAAGAATGTGCATGCTATAGGCACGAAATGGGTGTTCAAGTGCAAGAGAGATGAAAAGGGGATTATCGTGAGAAATAAGGCGAGGCTGGTTGTTAAAGGTTTTAATCAACAAGAGGGTATTGACTACAATGAGGTTTTCGCTCCTGTTGCCCGGTTAGAAGCGATTAGATTGTTTTTGGCGTTTGCTGCATCTAAAAAGATGAAGGTGTTTCAGTTAGATGTGAAGAGCGCGTTTCTTAACGGGAAAGTTGATGAGGTTGTGTTTGTTGAGCAACCTCCGGGTTTTCCTGACCCAGACTTTCCGGATCACGTATACAGGTTGAGCAAGGCGTTATATGGGTTACATCAGGCACCTCGTGCATGGTATTCAACGTTATCGGACTACTTGCTGGAAAATGGTTTTGAAAGAGGATTGATTGACAGTACGCTGTTTGTGAAGAGAGAAGGATGTGACTTCTTACTGGTTCAAGTCTACGTGGATGATATCATTTTTGCTGCATCAAGAGTATCCATGTGTCAGGATTTTGAGGCTGTCATGAAGAAACGATTCGAGATGAGTGCTATGGGTGAACTAACCTTCTTTCTAGGATTGCAGGTTGATCAGAAGAAGGATGGGATGTTCATTCATCAAACAAAGTATGTTCATGATGTGCTGAAGAGATTCAAGATGGAGGACAGTTCTCCATATGACACCCCAATCTGCGTCAATCACAAGTTGGGCGCTGAATCAGATGGTGACGCAGATGTGGACCCTACTCTGTATCGGGCGATAATAGGTTCATTAATGTATTTAACTGCTTCTAGGCCCGATATAATGTTTTCTGTTTGTCTTTGTGCTCGTTTTCAGGCAAACCCAAATGAATCTCACATGAAAGGTGTGAAGAGGATTTTGCGGTATCTTAAGGGCAAGCCGAAACTAGGGTTGTGGTACCCAAAGGGAGGAGACGTTGAACTGGTGGCGTATACAGATTCTGATTATGGTGGCTGTAATCAGAGTCGGAAGTCAACAACAGGAGGCTGTCAGTTTCTTGGAGGAAGATTAGTTTCCTGGCAGTGCAAGAAACAGACATCAGTTGCAATTTCAACATGCGAAGCTGAATACATGGCAGCATCCAACTGCTGCTCTCAGGTTTTGTGGATTCAGCAACAATTGCGCGACTATGGTCTGAATTTCTTACTTACTCCTATTTTAATTGATAACACTGCCGCCATCTCAGTAATTAACAATCCCGTGAAGCACAGTAAAACTAAGCATATTGACATTCGCCATCACTTCATACGGGATTGTGCTGAGAAGAAACTGATAAAGATCGAAAAAGTTGATACACTTGAAAATTTTGCTGACTTGTTTACAAAAGCGTTTGATAAATCCAGAGTTCAAAACCTAATTGAGCTAAACGGGATGATCAATCCCGAGTAACCATGTCTTTGATTTAAAAAAAAAAAAAAAAAAAAAAAAAAAAAAAAACATGGGTCATTTTTGCTTAAAATTAGTCGGTTACCTCAGTTTGATGGACATATCCTAGGATATGTTTTGGTCCTCGTTTCAACGTAGAGAATGAGGATAGCCATTAACTGGAAGACTGAAAGTGACCGGGGCAGCTATGACGTGTGTTCTTTCAGTTGCTGAAAATTAGTCGGTCATACTTAGTAAGAAGGACACATACTTGTATGTGGTCGGTCCAGTTGATCCATTGGATCTTCAGGATAGCCGTTTACCTGACGACTTTGACGTGATTGGGGCGATTGAATTTAAAGTTTTTTTTTGTGGGAAATGAAATTAATGTTCAAGTCTGTTACTTCGTATGAAGTTCTATGCTGTGTTTAACAGAAAATTGATCCAACCTTGGAAAATGATATATATACTGATCGTGTGTGCTTAACTAGTGAAGTTATTAGGCTTAAAAGGCTTTAGAACAGTCATTGTATGTCATGGTAATTTTTATGGTGCGTAAAAGTGTATGTGATACTAACTTAAATTTACTCGAATTTACGTGGAAACTCCTTAAGAGTTTTGTATGTCTTCATACATATCTTTTCGAAGGATAGGCAGAAAAGCGACTACCCAGTCATACACGAGCCTGTGAGTGTTCTGATTCCCGTGAAGAAAGCATTTCAAGATACTGCAGTGATCCAGATTCGGGACTTGCAGTGATTTAGTACTCCGAAGTCGATAAAAATGTTTAATTTAAAAAAAAAAAAAAAAAAAAAATATATATATATATATATATATATATATATATATATATATACGTGTATATAAATTTCTCAAGTCTGGAGTTAGAAGAAAACGGGAGGCAGACATAGTGTATCTACAAGATAATCAGACATTATGGGTCGAAGTCAATTCGGGGTGACTTGGGTATAGCCAAATACGCTTTGAGAATAGATAGAAGACATCATTATCTCTGAGATGTTGCCAACTTAAACTTTTGAGCTTAACTGAACCTTAATCCGTATCACAGAAACGATGAAAACCATTTACGTTATTTACATGCTTACAACCTGTGTCTCTATGTCATAATACAGCCAAACACGGATCTAAGTGACAGTCACATCGTTAGTATGATTCCTGTTAGGATCTTTTCTAAAACGTAGTGGTCCCTGACTAGACTGAAATTTGATCCCTTATTTCGTTAAAATTTTTCTAAGTTTTTTTGTTTTTTTTGTAGTTATATTATTGTTGGTTACTAGGTCTTGATCATATTTGTTTAACTCTTTTTGGTAATTGATAAGGTTAAATTCAGGATTATTCAAACTTAAAGGGCTGATTTTGAAAATTACGGGCGAAGTTGTTGAATTCGGCGAAGTTGTGCTTAACTTCGCCTTGGCGAAGTTAAGAGTAACTTCGCCTGAACAAACTCTGCCCTATATAAGGGATTGTAAACAGTAACTATATCATTTTTTTTCGAATTACCGGCGAACTTGTTCAAATAACCAATACATCCGGATCTTATTCTTCGCTTTCGATTTCGATCTTGTGTTCCTAGTTTCTACTATACTCGTGGTATGTGTAGTCAATATCATCCTATCTTTCTCGTTATAGTTTTACCCGGTTCGAGACCTCGGGTCGTCGAACCTTAGAAACCAAGTTTTCCGACCTCACGTTACGTGTTCATGGACGACCTTTTCATCCTAACACCATTGAAATATGTTGGACTTCATTGTTAGATCGTTAAATCGGTCCGAAACATCGGATAAACCTTGTTTGAATCTGAACAGTCGCCGTTTCAGATTCAGGCGAAGTTAAGGTTTACGCGAAGTTATTCTCAACTTCGCCAGTGGCTTAAGTTCGCCTTCAGCGAAGTTATCCACAACTTCGCTTGAAGCTTAATTTCGCCTATGGCGAAGTTATCCATAACTTCGCCTTGAACACAACTTCGCCTATTTCAAATTTTTTATAAGTTTTTAGACGAACTTACAGATGAAGCGAAGTTGTTCCCAACTTCGCCTCACCTTTAATTTCGCCTGTACATCACAACTTCGCACATGGTACTCAGCGAACTTGTGAGATGGTTATATGGTCTCTCACTTGATTTGTTTTGTGCAGATATGGCTGCTGTTGGAGGTGCTGGAGGTGATGATGGTGATGAGCAACGACAATTCTTCCCAGCCCATAACCAATACATCACTTTGGATCCAGACGCACGAGGCGTTGAAGACTATAGGGAGATTATCACATTTCTCCAACGATCACGAGTTTTTCACGCGATCACTAATACACTACCCATATCTCTGCCCAACATTCAAGATTTCTGGCAGACGGTGTATTATGATTGCAGACCTGAGCCTCCAGTGATGCGAGCAACTGTCAATGGTCAAGACATACAGTTTTCCTCGGAAGACATACGGTTGGCTCTGCAGTTCGGTGATGAAACGAGAGACGACCCAACGGAATTCGTAGCTCCTTTCCGTGACGGAGCTTACTTAAGGATGGGTTATTCGGGTCCGCTGGGGGACTCGCAGAGGAGGAAAGGCTTTCTGCTGGATCAATGGCGCTTTTTGATGCATGTGTTGATAGTATGCATGTCCGGCAGAAAGGCAGGAACAGACGGGATGGGTGCGACGATGCAATCGGCTATGATTGCGCTGACTTACAACCGCAGATATTCTTTTAGTCAGCTAATCTTTTACGAGATTGATCGTCAGAGACGGGCGACGGCGCGCGAGCGTTTTATTATGTATCCTCGGTTTCTACAAATGATTATTAATCATGTCGCTCCGTCTATACCGCAAAGACGCCCTATCAGATACGTTGAGTGCGTAACAAAACGTATCTTTGCTCAGTGCAGAACGTCGAGCACTCGTAGCAACCCTGAGCGGCGTCCCAGGCATACTCCACTTTTCGGGTATCTCATTAACCCGGAGTATGTTCCTGCAGGAGGGGACGAGTTCAGGGATCCGCAACCACATCAGGCGGCAGCACCTCATGCTGTATCGGCTGCGCCTGTTGTATCGTCTGCTGCTGTGCCAGCTACTATATCTCAGGCTGTGTCCACTGCTGAAAACGTTGATCTAGATGCTGCTTTTAGTGGACATGGTTTGTTTGATATGGATGTCTCGGGTCCTCAGTTTATGGATGTTACCAGAGCAGCTACTTCGGTAGCTGACTCTGATCTAGACGAGACGTTTGCTGAGGCAAGAAGACTTATGGTGTCTCGTGAACGGACTACGGGAAAGAGGCCGAGAACTGTGGAGGAGTATGAGGATGAAGTGGATGAAGAGGAGGCAGTACAGATTGTGCTAAGACGCTCAAGAAGAGAACAGAGAGGGATAGGTTCGGGAGCTGGAGAATCTTCAAGACTAGTACGTTTTGCTCCACCTGCCTTATCTGGTATGTCTCTTATTCCTACTACTGCACAGGTTACGACGATCGAGACGTCGGCACCAACAATTGTGTCCCTACCACCTCAACCGCTTAATCCACCGGTGGTAGTTGCACGGTTTGTGGAGTCGACAATAACTTCTACTGCAGGGTTACCAAGTGTACCACCTGCGGTCACTTCTGCTAATGTTCCTCCAACTCCATTGCCTACTTCAGATACCGAGAGGATTCTTTCGCTAGAGCGGATTGTTGCTGAACAGTCAAAGACTATTGACCGCCTAGTGGAATCCAATCGACTACAAGCTGCCCTCCTGGTTGAACATGGACGAATAATAGATGCCTTCAAGGATTACTTGGCATCTCAGGGGGAGAAGACGTGTAGGGGCGATGAGTTGAGAACGAAAAGACGAGAAGATCATGACGATGATCCCAATGCACCTTCAGGTGCAGGTGATGAGCTGCCAAGAACCTCTCAGGCTCTTGGAGCCTCCACAACTGAGGGGGAGTCTACAAATGCAGCTGGTGATGATGTTGTAGTTGTGGATGACGACGCTGATGTTGAAGACATTATTGATGCGTTGAAGGAGTTGGATGAGGAGGAGGACGATGAGTTGATGGATGATGATGACGTGTTGCCTATGGATGAGATTGAGAGGATTGGAGAACAGATTAATGTGGAAGATGTATTAGAAGAAGGTGAGATTGTAGATGATTCAGTGGAACATGAGATTCCAGCTGTTGAGAGATCAGAATTGGGGGATGAGAGCGTGAAAGAAGATACAGTATGGGAGGAGCAGCCGAACTGGAAAGAAGGCTGTGCTCAGTGGTTTGTTAAAACCAAGAAGCCTGCAGTGCCAACGATGTTCAGAAAGACTTATAATATAAAGGGCTATGCAGAGTCAAAGAAAGGAATCATATGCTGGTTGTACGACAAAGAGCTGAAACTATTTGTGATCAAACGGTACGACGGCATTCAGTACTTTAAGAGATTGTTGAGATCTCTGAATTCCTTACCAGAATGTGAGGTGAGAGATTTAGCGAGATTGGGGCTGATCAATAGAAGTAATGATGATATGGCAAGAATCATTGGGAAGATCGTCTGGAAAGAAGCCATTAAAGACAAAAAGTTTGAACTGCTAAAGCCTCAAAAAGGAAAGTTGATAGAAGACAAAGATCGTGGAATGAGGGCTGACGGCAAACCTTGGATGGTAATGAAGTATAAACCAGTCCGTCATTTGAAAGAAGTACCGATGAAAGTTATGCCCAAGAACGTCCTAAAAGATTTAAAATGGTGGTACGTGGATTGTGAGACAGCTGAGGCGGTAATGGAAGATGAGGATGAACAAGAAGTACTTCGGGTGTACGACCCGATGCATCTTGTTAATCTATCGAAGGCTGATTTGAAAGTGCTCAACGAGAAGAAGATCTTCTACATTCCTGCTTGGAAGGATCAAGCTAGGAAATATCAAAGGGTAGTGTCGGTATGTGTGAGAGAAGGGGCGCACGCGTAGAGGTGAAGATTACAAGACTCAAGATTTGAAGATCAAGATATGAAGCTACTGCCAAGAGGGAGTCTGTTGGTACATGTATGTCAGTAGTTCATAGTCTAGCATTTGTAATCGAGTCTGTAATGTAATTATGTTTTGTTTATGTTTGTTTTGTAATGCGCGAAGTTGTCAACAAGTTCGCTATGGCGAACTTGTTGAATCAGCGAAGTTATTGACAACTTCGCCTATGGCGAAGTTGTCGTGTATATAAACTGTTTCAGACGAAACAGTTTGGGTTGTTCGTTTAGGGTTTTCGTTTCAGTTTTCAGTAACCGAGTTACGTGTCATAGTCTGTAACAGTGACCTCGGGTCACGTGTTTGTTATCAATATAACGTGGTTGGTTTATTGCTTGTGTGTTCGATCTCTACATACTCTACACTCGTATCTACCTACGCAGGGATTCCGCACCTGCGTTGTTAGAGACATCCCGTGTACGATCCGTCCAGGAACCTACATATGCTGGTGAAACGTTGACTCGATAAAACAGTTTATAACAGTCGTTAAATACAAACATAGTTTTCTGTACACAATCTCAGCGGGAATGCCTGTCCATTCCCGAGATTTGTACCACTGCCCTACACACACAATTCAAAGGTTCCCTGAGTACATAGCCCCTGTTCGGAGCGACCTTCCCCTAGGCTGTGTAACCCTTATGGAGAACTGGTTATAACTGACTTGGTTTTGTATGCCAATTATCAGTTATGTTTGGATCCAGTCACATATGTATTTGGTCTGAGTTGCCTTTTTATTATCTATTTTGTATTATAATGATTTTTAGAGATTATATCTCATGCAAATATTTATCAGACTCTTTGTAATAAACAACCAGTCTATTACAACAGTAAAATCAGTTCAGATAGTAAAAGGTTAACGTGTTCACCTTGTATAATCAGTACGTAATATCAGACTCCTTAACTTCGGTATGCTATTCACCTATATTCATAATAGGTATGCATAAGTATCAAGTTGGTATTATTCAGCAGACTGTAAGTTTGTTTCAGTTCAGCAGACTCGAGGTCTGAACAGCAGACTTGAAGTCTGATTCAGTTCAGCAGACTCGAGGTCTGATCAGCACACTCTTAGGTCTGACCTATCCTTAGTATAGTTATAGTCGTTTTATTAAAATACTTTGGATTTACATATGACGTTTGGAATAGCACGCTTTGGCCTAATAAAGGACATCACGTTGGCAAACTTCTCAAGGTAAGCAAATAGGTCCAGTGGTTGATTGGGATGTATACGAATTGCTATCCTTAGACAAGAAGAGTCTACTAATGATATCCCCCTTCCAGTTACTACGTGCCCGTCAAAATATAGTTTTGATAACATTACTTCATGTGGAAGCAACGTCTTTTCTTTATAAAACATTACTTAGAAAATATTAACAGTTTAACGACTATATCTTTAACTAATTTATAACTATGTATTTAAAGTAACTAGTAAAGTAACTTAACCTTAATCCTACCTTAATCAGCTAGTCGAATTCAAAGACTAAGAAAAACAGCAGCACTTCAGCTTGTGCTTCGTTTATGGAATCAACAGCTCGTTAAACAGCGTAACGACACCTCGTTTCTTTGCGAAAACAGCCCTCGGCACCTCTGAACATCCTTGGCTTGAACCCGTAGCTGCCCTTTTATAGGTGAGTTTTGTAGGCCGTCGCGTAGCGCGATGGGCTTCCTCCCATAGCCATCGCGTAGCACGACGCCGCAATGTATCAGAAGCTGCCACGTGTTGACACGTGGTTGGCCATGTGTCCCGGGTTACTTAACCTAATCATCGCGTAGCGCGATGGACCAGTTGGGTTTGGCCGTCGCGTAGCGCGGCGCCCATTTTTTCTTGAACTGTGTGATTCTCTGTCGGCTAGCGCGACGAGTTTTAACAGACAATCGCGTAGCGCGATGGGTCTCAAAACTCAAATTTGAAAATTTAAGTCCCTAGACTTTCAAACTTGAAATTTTTAGCCCAAAATTAGATGGGGTATTTTCACGGTGTTACATCCTCCCCACCTTTAGAGAAATCTCGTCCTCGAGATTCATGTAAAGAGATGTAGATATTTTCATTTCATCTCAGACTCAAGTTCCCAAGTAAATTCTAGACCTTTCCGCGAATTCCATCTAACTTTTACCAACTTCCCTCTTTTACGTTTCAGGAACTTGGTTTGACTATCTTCAATCTGTATCGGTTCCTCTACAAATTTGAGTTTCTCATTCACTTGTACGTCTTTTAGAGGCATAGCAAGTGTTTCATCAGCTAAACATTTCTGTAGATTCGATATGTGAAACAAGTCATGGATTCCTTGCATCTCTTCGGGTAACTCAAGGCGATAAGCTACAGGGCCTATTCTTTCCACAATCTTGAATGGTCCAACAAAATGCCGACTTAACTTCCCTTTCTTCCCAAAACAAACCACACCTTTCCAAGGTGATACTTTGAGCAACACTTTATCTCCTTCTTTGAATTCCAACGGTTTTCGTCTCACACCAGCATAACTCTTTTGCCTATCACGTGCTGCTTTCAATCTTTCTCGGATTTGAATTACTTGGTTAGTTGTTCGTTGAACAATCTTGGGACCTGATAACTGATTGTCACCAATTTCATACCAACATACAGGTGTTCTACATTTCCGTCTGTATAATGCTTCGTATGGAACCATTTGTATGCTTGTGTGATAACTATTGTTATATGAAACTCCATTAAAGATAGGTGAGTATCCCAACTACCACCTAAATCTGTAACACAAGCGCGAAGCATATCTTCTAAAGTTTGAATCGTTCTTTCACTTTGTCCATCTGTTTGTGGGTGATAAGCAGTACTTAAATTTAAACGTGTTCCCATCACCTTTTGAAAACTTCTCCAAAAGTTGGAGGTAAAACGACTGTCTCTATCGGATATGATTACAATGGCACACCGTGCAATGCTACAATGTTTTCCACATATAGTTGTACCAACTTGTCCATGCTAAACGTTTCTTGAATAGGAATGAAATGAGCAGACTTGGTCAGTCTATCAACAATGACCCAGATAGCATCATTTTGTCATGACGTCTTAGGTAATTTTATAATGAAATCCATGGTAATCATGTCCCATTTCCATATAGAGATCTCAGGTTGTGTCAACAAACCCAATGGCTTTTGATGCTCGGCTTTGACCTTGGAACATGTTAAACATTTTGCTACATACAAAGCAATCTCTTTCTTCATTCCGATCCACCAGTAATCATCCTTAAGATTATGATACATCTTATCACTACCCGGGTGCATCATATACTTAGATTTGTGAGCTTCTTCTAAAATTTTCTCCCGTAAACTTCCAACCATCGGCACCATGATTCTTTTCCCTAATCTGAGTATCTCATCGTCGCCTTTTACTAGTTGATCTATAGTACCATTTTTCTCAGCCTTTATATTCTCTTGTTCTAGTGCCAACTTCTGAGCTTCCTTAATTTCGGTTAATAGATCAATTTTGAGTTCTAATCTCAAAGCTCGTACTCTTTTTGGCTTTTCGTGCTCTTTTCTATTTAAAGCGTCAGCCACCACGTTAGCTTTACCCTCATGATAAAAAATTTCACAATCATTCAACGTCTCCATCCATCGCCTTTGTCTCATGTTTAATTCTTTCTGATCAAGTATATGCTTCAAACTTTTATGATCAGTATAAATAGTAAACTTTACACCATATAAGTAATATCGCCATAACTTCAATACGAAAATTATAGCTCCAAGTTCAAGACCATGAGTGGTGTAATTCTTCTCGTGACTTTTAACTATCGTGAAATATAAGCTATTACCTTTTTCCCTTGCATTAAAACACACCCCATGCCCGTGTGTGAGGCATCACAATATACAATAAAGTTATCCCGCTCTTCAGGTAAGGCTAAGAAAGGTGCATTTGTTAGTTTTTGTTTAAGAGTTTCGAATGCCTCTTCTTGCTTCGGTCCCCATTCAAATTTAACAGTTTTTCGAGTTAATGACGTCAATGGAACCGCTATTCTAGAAAAGTTCTGAATAAATCTCCGATAGTATCCAGCCAACACCAGAAAACTTCAAACTTGCGTCGGGGTCTTGGGTTTCTCCCATTTCAAAATAGCTTCTATCTTGGCTAGATCTACTTGGATTCCTTTCTCGTTAACAATATGTCCGAGGAATTGCACTTCGAACAGCCAGAACTCACACTTAGAAAATTTCGCGTAAAGCTTTTCTTTCCTTAACGTTTCTAGTATGGTTTTCAAATGAGCTTGATGTTCTTCTTTCGTCTTGGAATATATTAGAATGTCATCAATGAACACGATAACAAATTTGTCCAAATATGGCTTACAGATTCGGTTCATCATATCCATAAATGCTGCCAGAGCATTAGTGAGTCCAAAAGGCATAACGGTGAACTCATAATGTCCGTATCGGGTTCTAAATGCAGTTTTGGATATATCTTCTTCTTGAACTTTCAATTGATGATATCCGGATCTTAGATCAATTTTGGGAAAACAACTTGCCCCTTGTAGCTGATCGAAGAGATCATTTGTTCTTGGAAGTGGGTATTGATTCCTAATCGTTACTTTATTCAATTCTCGGTAGTCGAAACACATTTTCATTGATCTGTCTTTCTTCTTGACAAACAGAATCGGAGCTCCCCAAGGTGAAGAACTTGGTCGAATAAATCCCTTCTCTAATAATTCATCCAATTGCTTCTTTAATTCTTTCATTTCGATTGGTGCTAATCTATAAGGAGATCTAGCAATTGGAACCGTTCCCGGAACTAAATCTATCTTGAACTCAACTTCTCGATCCGGTGGAATTCCAGGCAACTCATCAGGAAATACATCCTTGAATTCAGAGACAATTGGGACCTCTTCTATTTTCTTAGACTCGGGTTCCTTGATTACATAAGCCATAAATGCTAAGCAACCTTTACCAAAACAATGACGTGCTTTTATTTTTGAAATAATTTCAATTCTACCAGAATCCTTATCGCCAGCTATTCGAAAAATTTTCCTATTTGGAGTTAAGATTTCAATAGCTTTTTCATCACATAATATTCGGGCTTGGTTGGCGGCTAACCAATCCATTCCTAGGATAACATCAAAGCCGGCTAACTCCATAGGTAATAATTGAATTGGCATATCATGTCCAGCTAAGGAAATATAACTACTTAATACTTCAGATATTTTAATTAAGAATCCATCAGCCGTTTCTACTTCATATTGATTATTTAACTTAGCTAGAGGTTCATTTAATAGATCACCAGAATTTATAATCTATAAAACTTTGATTTGCTCCTGAATCAAACAATACTCTAGCATAAACGTTATTGATAAGAAATGTACTAGCAATTACATCTGGTAATTCTCCCGCCTTTTGACTGTTAAGCATAAAGGCGCGGGCATTCCCCTTTCTTCCTTCAATTCTGGCACCACTTCCACTGGCGCCTCCAACCACTGGTTTCTTCTTAGTGCACCGCACTGAAATGTCCTTTCTCACCGCATTCAAAACAAACAATCAGCTTCTTTCTACAATCTTCCTCCTTGTGCCCCGGTCTCTTACAAAAATTGCAAGTCGAGAACTGATCAAACTTGCGTACCTCAATCTTAGGTGTAGGCTTCAAACATCTGCCCTCATGCTTCTTACCACAATTTTTACACATTGGTCGATTAAACACATTCGACCTTCCCTTCACTTTCTCAAACCTTCTCTTCTCATCATTCTCCCTCTTCTTCTCTAATACACCCTTCTTCTCTTCATCCTTATTTCTGATCATACTTTCCATTAAATATCCTGCTAATTCAATAGCAGAGTCGATAGTAGCAGGCATGTGTGATCTTACATGATCACGAATCGCTTTTGGTAAGCCATAAATATACCACGTCACCTTGTTATATTCGGGCGTGACTAAATGCGGTATAAGCCGACAATACTCAAGGAATTTAGTGTTGTATTTCTTGATATTTGTACCAATGACTTTATGATTCCAAAGCTTAGTTTGGATTTGATCCACCTCATGAATGGGACAGAACCTTTGCTTGATTAACTCTTTAAAAGTTTTCCATTCCAGGTTATACATGTTACTCCTTCCCTGGATCTCAATCAACGTATTCCACCACTCTAGCGCCTCTCCTTTGAACATCTGAGAAGAGTACTCAATACTTTCCTCCTCGGTGCATTTACTTATAATCACTATAGATTCCATCTCCTCAATCCATCTGAGAGTAGTTATTGCTCCCTTCTCCCCGTAGAATTCTTTTGGTTTATATACTTGAAAATCTTTAAACGTGCATCCCTTGCTGATTTTTACTCTTTTTGTTTTGCTCGGGACATGTTCAGCAGTGGAACTTTCATAGCCTTCCTGTTTCTTTTCCTTCTCATCTTTTGTCTTTTCACTCTCTTTTCTTTTTGAATGTATCGATACACTATGGCTTGGCTACATTTGTCTTAGTGATTTTCTTTTGTCCAAACTCTTTGAATTTGTTGTATGGTCTTGCACCATTTTTATTAGAGGAGTTACAGATTCCTTGATTAGCGGGGAAACTGTTTCTTTTATCATATCGCGAATGCCTCCAATATATTCTTCCGTAATTGAATTGTTATTATTTTCAGGGGTCTTCGCTTTAACAGCTTGACTCCCTCAACCTACTTGTTCTCTTTGTTCAGACATTCTGTGAATCACGTAAATACATGGATTTAAAACACAAAACATAGGCTTTTATTCATAACAGTACAGAAGGATAGAAAAATACATGTTTAAACAACAATATTTATGTAATCCTAATCCTTGGCCCATTTCTTAACTAGGCTTTTCATTTTGTCACACTTCTTGAAGATTTTGTTGCTTATCTTTTTTCTTTTTAACCCTCTCATTTCTTAATCCGTCCATCACCGAGTTAGGAGGGTTAGGGTATCCTACGGGTGCGGATCCCGAAGGGAAAAGATAAGCGGTTTCCCTAAGATACAGGTGAGGATTTGCTACATAAGCTTGCATTTCCTCATCGGGAATATTTGTTGTATAGAATTCCTCGATGAGTCGGGCCTCCTCCCGTATCTTGTTTGCTTTTTCCGCCTCAGTCGGTATAGGACCTTGGTATGGTGGAAAACCAGGAACCTCAGAATAGTGGATTAGTCCTTGGGTTGGTCTTGCTAGAATTTGGGCACCTGGTGGCGGTGATCCAAAATGCCACAGGGTCTGGTTGGAATGACAATTCATCCAGCTAGAGGATTCAGTACTTGTTTCTTGTTTTACCCTACTCTGAACTTCCATATCGTATGGATAGTAGTTTGGGGTACCAGTCAGCAAAACACTTTCTGAAGTGTCACTTGATATTTCAATTGGCATCTCGGGGCTTCCCGGAGCATATACTGGTTGGCTTTCGTAAGCCAGGTAGGGATCGATTTGATCAACAGGATATTGGTTCATCTGATTCATCGGGTTATTAAGGTTATTCAGGTTAGCCGGGTTTGTGTACAATAGTTCAGTTGGGTTTACTGCTACATTGGCCATCTAGGACCAAAATTTGTGCAAGATCTATCAGATGGCTCGGCATCGGGGGCAGGATTTGACTTCCTTGCAACCCGACGTCTTTGTCCATAATAATTTGTATATGACATCTGCATGTATATAAACTTAGGGATAGGTAGACTACCAATCATAACTTATCTCTACTTATTAGATACATGGTTAAAGCTTATGATGTGTTGCAAAACACATATGGTTTTAATGCTTGTTTATTTAGTAAATCATGCTTAATTTCATTATTTATATATCAAAAATGGCATGTATTTATGGTTTTTCAAGTTTACAGGTAGCGGTGCATAAAAAGATCGAAAAACGAGGCTACACGATGGAGATTCAGATCGTAAGGGGATTAGCACGAAAAACGAGAAAGCAAAATAAAAAAAATGAAAAAAATCTGGAAAAGAAGTTCCCCGCGCATTGTCGGGGATTAAGCCAAGTTCCCCGCCATGCGCGGGGAACCTAGAAGATAGAAAAAAAGCTTGCATGACTATTTTGTCCCCTGCGCATTGCGGGTGAATATGCCATGTTCCCTGTGATGCGCGGGGAACCCTTATGTCGGCAAAAATTTTGGAAACTTCTATTTAAGCAATCTTTACAACCCTAATCGATTCATTCAGCCTTTAGCCGTCCCTCAGGGACCCTTGGGGTGATTTTGGAGCAAGAGAGTGTTCAGGATCAAGATATTAAAGGCTGGTGCACGAGATTGATCATTAAGCGAGTCCCGGGTTCGTTTATTTGGTTGTTCTTGTGTTTTTCTCTATTCTAGAGCATGTATTCGAATGATTATGATCTTTTGCTACTGTTCTTGATGATTGTTGGCTAGATTCCCGTTCTACCTAGGTTTTTGATGAATACTTTGCGATTTACGGATTTTTATCGGTTTATTGGATCTTATTGTTGGTTTAATGCTAAAGTAAAGAACTTGATTATAATTTTTATGATGTGTATGCATATTTAGGTCTGATTTTTTGGCTTTCTTTGTTCCGCATGTCTCTTGTTGAATGTATTTCGGTTATAGATGCATGTTTGGGTCGCTTACTTTGTGTTTGTGATTATTTTATGGTTTTTCTAGACGTAGTAATCCATAGGAACATTGATTGGTGATTTGTTAGGACTTTATATTCTACCTATCTAGAGACTGAGAGGTAATAGATAGTCGGGTTGTCCTTGGTATTAGGTGTTTAGGCTAGAACACTCTGATAGGAAGTTTCCTAGATTTCCCTAGTTTGATTGTAATTCCATGTCTTATCGATTGTTCTTAGGTTACCCCTTGCACTTTAGGGTGTATTGAGATAGTGAGACCAACGGGTGATCTATCTTTTAGGGTACTTTAGTGTTGTTGAAGAGACTGACAGGTAATCCGACTAATCGGTAAGTTTAAACGCCCCTTAGTGTTTCCTTTTAGGTCACAACCGGAGAATGACCAGGGATCCACTAGGTTGTCTAAGGGTGTCGTATTTTAAGATCCCGATACCATCATAGTTTCCATAGCTGAGAGAGATCCAAGATTCATAAGTAGGATTCTAAACCTAGGTAGTGATTCTCCTATCTTTGAGTTCGTCTAGGTAGTCGTAGTGTTGAAGTCTGTCAGTGTCAGTTTTTAGTTTAATTAGTTAATTGTCAAATAAGTAAAATCATTAAGTTTTAAGTCAGAGTTTAGTTTAGGTGTCGCTAGTGTCCTTTGGGTTCGATATCCCAAACTTCATTAGGCTTTACTACAGTCGATAGGTACACTTGCCTGTCTAGTGGTCTAGCATTTGAAGAGTCTAGGTTTATAAATTTAAAACTAGAGTGTCTAGGTCAGGTTAATATTTTATAGACTGCTTTCAGCACATTAGCTTAGGTACTAATTTATGTTAATACCTAATTCGCTGAAACCGATGGCTCGGATACCAACCTGTCACACCCCGATCCAGGGCCTAGGAGTGTGACCAACAGTTGGTACCTGTTTTGTAATTATATAAGAGTAGCAGGTTTATTTTAGCGGAAGTCTTTAAATATTAAAATATTAATTTACATTATGAAATTATTCGGGAATTAAACACCCGAGTTTCAGTTTTACAAAACAGTGATATTAATAATACAAGGATTTATAATATTCAAAAACGAGCCATCTCGAGCGATCTTCTATGACTCCAATCCTTGTATACCATCTATTGTCATCTAATTACCTGCAAGGATGGGAAAAACACGTCAGCTATATGCTGGTGAAACGTTGACTCGATAAAACAGTTTATAATAGTCGTTAAATACAAACATAGTTTTCTGTTCACAATCTCAGCAGGATTGCCTGTCCATTCCCAGGATTTGTACCACTACTCTACACACACAATTCAAAGGTTCCCCGAGTACATAGCCCCTGCTCGGAGACAACATTCCCCTAGGCTGTGCAACCCTTATGGAGAATTGGTTATGACTGACTTGGTTTTGTATGCCAATTATCAGTTATGTTTGGATCCAGACACATGTGTATTTGGTCTGAGTTGCTTTTTATTATCTATTTTGTGTTATAAAGATTTTTAGAGATTAAAACTCATGCAAACATTTATCAAACTCTTTGTAATAAACAACCAGTCTATTACAAGAGTAAAATCAGTTCACACAGTAAAAGGTTAACGTGTTCACCTTGTATAATCAGTAAGTAATATCAGACTCCTTAACTTCAGTATGCTATTCACCTATATTCATAATAGGTATGCATAAGTATCTAGTTGGTATTATTCAGAATACTTTAAGTCTGTTTCAGTTCAGCAGACTCGAGGACTGATCAGCAGACTTGAAGTCTGATTCAGTTCAGCAGACTCTTAGGTCTGACCTATCCTTAGTATAGTTATAGTCGTTTTATTAATGTAACGCCCGTAAATTTTGTTAACCGGCTCGATCGTTTATAAATGTTGGTCAAAAGCCGGGGTTTCATCTTTCTAATTTAGAGCCTTGTAATACGTTTTAAAAGTCCGTTTTTCCATCCTTTTTCCCAAAACATCCCCTCTTACGACTTAAAGTATTATATTAGTATGTAGCACCCGACATTTTCGTTTATCGGCATGCACGTGTAGAGTTTGTATATTTATCGGGTTTGAACCGGCTTACTTCGGGGACCTCCTTGTCATACCCGTAAGTTGAATTAATTGACTTTCCACCCAAGTTGCTACACACTTCATACTGGAGGACTAGAGTGTAATTTATTTTATATCATAATATTAAAAAAGAAAAACCCTAACCCTAACTCTATTCCCAGCAGCCGATCGGCCTCAAGACCCCCCCCCCTCTGCTCGTTTTTCTTCTGCCCAGCCAAGTTTCAGCCGGGAAAACTTCAATTCAAGGTTGGTTTTAAGATTCCCCATGTCTTTTACACCTTAATTGATCATATTAACGCGCTTATTGGTCGTTAAGGTTGAGTTTTGATGATAACAGTTTGCTGACAGATTCGTATACATTTATTATAGGGTCTGTAACGCGATGATAAGCCATTGTTTTTGATCGATTCTTGATTCCATGATGTTCTAATTTGAGTCTAGTTTCTAGAAAGGTATAATACATAATTTTTGGACGATATTTAAATGGTTTTTATGAATTTATAAAATCGAGTGTCAAAGCTGATGCGGGATGACGGATTCTGGTCTGTCTTCCCAACGTCATAACCTTTTTTTGATAGGTCCAAATTGGTTGGTTTCACTTCTGGAAGTTAGTATTTTGAGTTAGGAACCAAACCCAATTGGAATCGTCTAATTTGGTTCAGTAATGAATTTTATAAAATAAAACCATTTTGTTGCGCACTGAAATAGCTGCATGTACCTTGCTGTGTTGGAGGAATTTTTGTAATATTTGTGTCCAATAGAAAAATATAATAAAAATATTTTTATAAACCTAAGACATTTATTAAATTCTAGTATAAATTTAATAATTTATTTCAAAGGTTATCCTATGTAATTAAATGCATCTTCGCATGCTAAAATCTACACGTTTTACACGTTATTAATCGATAAGTTCGTTTTAGGCTTAACCGGTGGATTTGGTTAGTTGAAAGGTTTTAGGGGCTGAGGTAAAGTAATTGGGTATGGGTTGGGCCTTGGGCCAAGTTGTTGTGCCTTGGGCCAAGTGTTGGGCCTTGGGCCAAAGTGTTGGGCTTGAACGGTCTATTAGGCAAGAGTGTTCTTACGGTCTAGTTTAGTAATGCGTTGTGTATAATCTACAGGCCCTTGCTTGTGATTGTGCACTTAGGGATTTCCTAGCTTGTTGCAGGTGTTCGATTGATTCAGGTGAGTTCATGATGCCCTTTTTAATCTTTTTACGGCTAGCATACACACCCTATTACAAATTTTACCCTATTTTAATCGCTTAAACTATTGGATGGTATTACATGGTCTTATTCGTGATTGAGCATTTTGAAAGCTATGTTTGAATTATTTCTATGCCGTAGGATATTTTAGACTCGTTTATAGTCTTATATTCCTTAAGGTTACATATATTATTTATGGTCTAGGCTCGAGGATACTATTAAGCCTAGTATTAATTTCTAGATTATCCATTATTATGGATTGAATGTGATGATATGGTTTGGTTGAATGTTTGAATTTGATGTTTGTATGTGTGTAAGTGAATGTGTATGTGATGGTAAACTGTGACCGGGTCAAATATATTACTCGGGGAGGACCCGAGGTGAGGAGGCCAGTGTTGCATGTTTATGACGCGGCTGGGTCAAATATATTACTTAGGGAAGACCCGGGGTGAGGAGGCCCGCCGTTCTATAAACCGTGGTCGGGTCAAATATATTACTTGGGGAAGACCCGGGGTGAGGAGACCTGCATCACGTGTTTGGATGTTAAATCGCGACCGAGTCAAATATATTACTTAGGGATGACCCGGGGTGAGGAGGCTCGTGTTGCGTGATTTTGTTTTATTAAACTGTGACCGAGTCAAATATATTACTTGGGGATAACTCGGGGTGAGGAGGCTCGTGTTGCATGATTTTGTTTTATTAAACTGTGACCGAGTCAAATATATTACTTGGGGATGACCCGGGGTGAGGAGGCTCGTGTTGCATGATTTTAACAGTTTTGTTAAACCGCGGCTGGGTCAAATATATTACTCGGGGAAGACCTGGGGTGAGGAGGCCCTTGCTGCGTGAAAGGATGTTTAATGTTTTATTTACTTATGATTTGGTTAAGAAAAGCTATTTATGATTTTATGGTCTCATGATTTTCCACTACATTCCATATTCATGGAATTTAAATTTTTAATGAATGTCGTTTACGAAAAACTTGAACTCATTCAGCTCAAGCTGACTTTGTGTGTATCTTAGATTAACTTTCAGGTTAGGAAGTGGATGCTACCGCTTGGACATGCTGGATGCTACTCGGGAGGTTGAAGGCATTTCTGGTCTAGGAATTCAAATAAAACAAATATTTTATTTACATTTGATTTTGGACACTTGTACCCGTGTTTGGGATTTTTAATACTAACTTTTCCGCTGCTATTTACTCTGGACTTGTTTTAAATAAAATGAATCGTTTGGTTTTAAATTTTTGTAAAATTTTGGACGTGATTACCAACTGTAGGATTCCCGGGATTCGGGGTCTTACAATTAAAATACTTTGGATTTACATATGACGTTTGGAATAGCACGCTTTGGCCTAATAAAGGACATCACGTTGGCAAACTTCTCCAGGTAAGCAAACGGGTCCCGTGGTTGATTGGGATGTATACGAATTACTTTCCTTAGACAAGAAAAGTCTACTAATGATATCCCCCTTCTAGTTACTACGTGCCCGTCAAAATATAGTTTTGATAACATTACTTCATGTGGAAGCAACGTCTTTTCTTTATAAAACATTACTTGGAAATGTTGGGTTTTAACAAGATTATCAAAGTGACAAAATCCCAATTTTACCAAAAATGCAGCGGATATAAGTTTTAAATCTTGTTAATTTGATATGTATAAAAATAATTTTACACATTCAAAACCCAAGCCCGGATCCAAATACGAAATACATACTATCAAACACATGCATGTCACTAAAAGTACATGCATGTTAAAGCTACCTTTCAAGAGAATCAAACCCAGGTGAAGGAGAGGATGGATGGAAGGCAAGAACTTCAAAGGGAAGGTCCTCAAGCTTGCATACCCCAAGCCTCCGACAATACACCTTTATTAAGTTAGGATTTTACACTTGAAAGCACTTCCTTCTTGCTTCTTCCTTTGGCCGAAATCACCAAGAGAGAAAGAAGAGTTGAGAGGATTTTTCCTCTATTGATTGTTGTTACTTGTGTTGTGTATTGAGAGAGAAATCAATGAAAGAAAACAAGTAGTCTTTCAAAATAAGGCATCACCCCAAGGAACCAATAGGAAGCTATGCATGTCTCCACTAAGGTGTAAATAATAATAAAATAATAGAAGTGGAAGAGAAGGGGGCGGCCCCTTCCTTCTTGGTTCTTATTATTATTATTTTTATACAACTTTTCTTTTATACATATACATATACATACATATATATATATATGTATGTATGTATATGTTATAATTTATTCCATAATAAACATAACACATTATATGTAACATGCAATGTAACCATTTTTCACATATTGTTATTTAACCATCTTAAATAACACTATGGAATGTTCTCTCTTAAAATATAAATCATACATATGATTTATTCACTACACAAGTATATTGTATTTAGAAACCCCTTTCTAAATAACTCAAGTGTTAATACTTATTTGTTATGATCATATCATATATAAATAAATATTGTTGGTGTTTATCTAGCTTGTTATTGGGTATGACCCGACTTGGATCATGACATACTAGTCACATCAATAATAATATATGTCTTGGGCATAACGAGTCCAACAGAAAATATTAACAATTTAACGACTATATCCTTAACTAATTTATAACTATGTATTTAAAGTAACTAGTAAAGTAACTTAACCTTAATCCTACCTTAATCGGCTAGTCGAATTCAAAGACTAAGAAAAACAACAGCACTTCAGCTTGTGCTTCGTTTATGGAATCAGCAGCTCGTTAAACAGAGTAACGACACCTCGTTTCTTTGCGAAAACAGCCCTCGGCACCTCGGAACGTCCTTGGCACAATTCCCTAGGTTATGTGTGTGAAATGAAGGTGAAAATGGGATGATAATGGCTTGAACCCGTGATGCCCTTTTATAGGCGAGTTTGGAAGGCCGTCGCGTAGCGCAATGGGCTTCCTCCAATGGCCATCGCGTAGCGCGATGGGCTTCCTCCCATGGCCATCGCGTAGCGCGACGCCGCAATGTATCAGAAGCTGCCACGTGTTGACACGTGGTTGGCCACGTGTCCCGGGTTACTTAACCTGGTCATCGCGTAGCGCAATGGACCAGTTGGGTTTGGCCGTCGCGTAGCATGACGCCCCTTTTTTTCTTGAACTGTGTGATTCTCTGTCGCGTAGCGCGACGAGTTTTAACAGGAGACCATCACATAGCGCGATGAGTCTCAAAACTCAAGTTTTAAATTTCAAGTCCCTAGACTTTCAAACTTGACATTTTTAGCCCAAAATTAGATGGGGTATTTTCACGGTGTTCAGCCACCACAGATGGTCTTAACTAGGTGTTCCCATTTACTATTCTTCACATAATCTTTGATAGCGTCCTTGAGGTTGGAGCACTGGTTGGTAGTATGACCATACGCCTCAGGATAGTCTCTATACCTGGTCATATCCATGTTCGCCCGATCTTGAGTGGTTGTGGCTTTCTGAACTTAAAGCCCTCAGAGAGCTTCATCTCTAAAGGACTTTTTGTAAACGCCATTCATCTCTGCCTTTGTTGTTGCGTCGTTTGCTTACCCTCCTGGCAAATGAGTGGGCGGGAAAAAGAGGATGATGCATCTTAGTTTATCCTTGACCAAAACCTAGTATTCTTCTTATCTTTCCCGGCTTGATTGAAATCATTCCACGCGTCGTTTCGCGGAAGTTCTCTTACCAAGTGATATAATTTTAAATATATATAAATCCCTTGTATATTTTATATAATATTTTATTAGTTTTTGTTCGGTTTTTATTAGGATCTGTATATTACTGACATATTTGAATAATTTAGGTCCCGGGACTTGATAGTGGCAAAAAACAAGCCAAACCGGAGAACTGAAAGATCCGGAAATGAACCGGACCGAACCGGAAATGAACCGGACCGAACCAGGAGTGAACCGGAACCGACTAGACCAGACCCCCACCCCCTAGCTGGAGCGTCGCGCGACCAGAAGGGAGGAGGCTCGTCGCGCGGCACTTGGAGCCCTTTTTTCCAAAACTTTCGAATTTTACCTGATTTTAGGCCTGAAAACCTATATAAACACCTTTAAACTTAACCCTAAGAATAACCTGAAGAAGCCAGCCATTTGGGACGAATTTTGGAGCTTAAGAGGAGATCTTTTGGAGGTTTGGAGGCTTGTAATCATACGGTAACGTGCTTATTATTCAACAGCGAAGACCACGGGTTTTATCGCCTTTAATCTTTCGTTTATCTTGTTTTTCACCATGAATTCTTGCAACATTGTTTTGTTTAAATTTAAGATGCTTAGCTAAAACTTTATGAACTACTTAGGCTTATGATGAACCTATTTTGACGTTGTGATTTGACTTGGGATTTGTTTATTGTTATGGTTTTATGATTTAGTAAAAGATTTAATTATATTAAATTGATGCATATGGATACTTAGGATTGTTTGATGAGTTTTATTCCATAGTTTCCTTGATTATTGTTTGTCATATGATAGGTTGCTATTAGGTTAATTACTTTGTGTTCTTGATCATTTTATGATTGATTTGCAATAAGATCATAGGAATAGTATGATCAAAAAAACCTAAGTGTGCTACTAACCTAAATAGCTGTAAAGTGCTAGGTTATTGATAGGTCTTTGTTATTTAATCTTGCTAGATTTAGTTCTTCGTAAGGAGTTCGTCTAGGTTTGATTATTTAATTTTGTTTATTGAGTTAATTAAGTATATAAAATTGCATTTGATTTCCGCGTTGTAAGGTAGTATTTTATTATAAAGGAACTAAGTCATAATTAATTAGGTGGCCGTAAGGAAACTTGATTTTTAATACTGATGTGTGTTAAATCTTATTAGTAACCCATAGGTGTCTTCTTGAGAAGGGTCAAGGGTCCTATTCGGGTTTTCTTTTAAGTGTCTATTTTACAATCCCAGTCCATAACTAAATATTTTCCCGGTTAATTAACAATTAAAATTTAGGGGATTCTAGCCTATGTAGTTTTACATTATCACCTGATTTAATCAACATACTTGTGTTTTCGTTTAATTTACTTGTTTTATTAAATTAGTTTTTAATAATAGTTCTAAATTAGTGTTTTACTCAAAATCCCTTTAAACAAATATAAATAAATAAGTCATGTCTGTAATTGAGTCTAATTAGCTAATAAATGTAATTTAAAGAGTCTCGTGAGTTCGATATCTAGATTTACTTAGCTTTACTAGAGTCGATCGGTTCACTTGCCGGTTAGTAGTTTAGTCGAGTTTTAGAGAGTCTAGAGTATTACTTAGTGTCTATTTTAAGTTAAATTAGTTAATAATTATTAAACTACTTTTAGCACACCACCAAGCTTTTCTCATTGTGCGCCTAGAGCTTTGTCGCCGTCATGATGGCGTCCTAGCTCTACGGCGTGCCATCGCGACCTGTGAGGGTACGAATGAGATCATCACATCGTACATTCTTCCATAAGGCCACGCGCATGAGTTCTTCTACGCTTTCGTTGTCCCGGCGGGTAACATTCAGGATATCCGTCGGGTTGCTAACATGGCACCTTTGTTGGCTTAAGTGTTGGGTGAACTTGTGTGCTAAGTCATCCCAGCTTGTGATTCACCCTTCCAGCAGGCGTTCAAACCATTTACGGGTAGCGCCCACTAATGTTAACGTGAAAACGTGGTACCAAAGGGGCATGGTCCATCCCGAGACCATGCCGGCAGCGATGAAGGTCTGTAGATGGTCGTCCGGATCAATCAGGCCATCTTACTTTCCTACTGTTGGCAAAATCTTTGGATTCGCGTGCAGTCCTGCTTTCACGTATTCCTAACAAACTTGGACTTATCGGCCGAAGTTGTTGGTCTATAGGGTTTGGTGAAGTCAACGTTGGCGCCAGGATGATATTCGATGACCCTGTTAGGGGTATCGTGAGCAGCTGTCCTCTCTTGACTTTTTTCATAGTCAGGGTCGTCTCTTGGCGAAGACGTTGTGTGGCGTGAGCGTTGAACCCGTGTTTGGTTACCCTGTTGGGGTCCATCTCATCCGCCAAGTTGAGCACGGGCGGAGTGAGATTCCATCACTCGATGCCTCCGAGGGGCAGACTCATGTTCGTCATCCTTCTCATCTTGGCCATCCGCCTCGTTGCTGCGCAAGGCCCCGCCAAATAAAGTTCTTGGTTGAACTCCAGATGAAAATTTCTCTTGCATCCTTGCCATGAGCTTTTCCTACTCCGCTTCCCACCATGCCATGACGCTTGGGGGTAACGGGGTTTGTGGTTGCTGGCGTGGGCAGAATCTAATGCTAGCGGTTACCGTAAAATGGGGCGAAGGGTTGAACACGTTAATGACGTCCTCCGCGTTGGTTGTTACGGTGTCTTGTTCCGAATTCACTCTTTGCTGGGTAACTGGCGCCTGTTCAATGTAGGGGTAGGTGTTTTACCACTCATTTCAACTTAGAAGATGAATATTTTTTTAAGAAAAAGCTAGTTCTAGCCGAATGCACAGATGACGCCAATGAAGAAACACTAGATTAACCCTCAGCCTATTCACTTAACCTTATGTTAACGTTTAGTCTTTCCCACGGGGGTTGAGTATAATCCGGCAAATCTAGGTAGTTTCACCTAAAAAAAAGAACACCGTACTCTGGAATCAATCTATCAGTTTATTCATCTTTAATTCAACTCACGCTTTTGTATATATTATTTGTTTTCAACCAGCAATCATATCACATGCAACTATGCAAGTTTGTAATCAAATGAGAAGATTTATGCACTCTACAATATCTACGATGTTCGAGTTATGCAACCCAAACATGAATAAAGACAACCTCACAAGTAATGGAGTCGTATTTAGTCCTTAGAAAACCAGTGCCATTGCGACTAGAAAGACTGTCAACTCACCATGTCGCAACTACATGGTGAGTGAAGGACCTTTGAATTAGGAGGATCAGCGTGATATGTAAATGAAGCATGGATCAACCATGTGAACCATACACCCATGCCGTTGTTTGCACTATCAAGTATCCACCAACAGTCGCGCATGCTTATTGAAGAGGCGTATACGTCAAACTCTAGATTTGTTCGAGATTTTGACAACACCACTCTTGAGGACCTAAATGATTACACCACTCTTCGAGAATTTAGCTAAATTGTTCACAAGCTTAACCTGGACGTGTTTAAACTAAAACTCAAACTTGGAATTTTCTCTTTTATGTTACCACTTTGAAATATTTCTAATAAACATGTCATATGACTTAAATGGCCATTGATGTGAACAAAATTTGAAAGAGAGAAAATGCTAATTAATTTTGTGAACAGCATAATGTCAGAAGATAGTTAAGAAACTTCTTTAAACAATGAGTGCATATAATA
Organism: Bidens hawaiensis; assembly: GCF_021521415.1. Taxonomy (NCBI): domain Eukaryota; kingdom Viridiplantae; phylum Streptophyta; class Magnoliopsida; order Asterales; family Asteraceae; genus Bidens; species Bidens hawaiensis. Next base: position 56,199 of record NW_027495769.1, on the reverse strand, counting down.
TAAACATTCTGTTTGTAAAGAATTTTGTCCTGAGGTGGTGATTATGCTGGATTTTTCTAAAGAAAACAGGGATGCTGTACTCACGGGTTCCTTTTATCTTTCTTTTTATCGTTTCTTTGCCCACCAACTTTTGGAATAAGTATAGTGGGGGCTGCAAGTTGATAGGAGTTTCACCTCATACCTAACAGCGTATTAATGATTCGATTTGGTTAGAAAGCTACAAACCAAGCCGAGCGTATTGGCTAGATCAACAAGAAACAGTTTGTTTAGGTCAGGTGACCCTAGAGAGTTTCTTTTGTGTCATCTGGTAACCGATACTCGTTTCTGTGTGCAATAAAAAAAATAATGCCCCAAAGCACCATTTTTGGTGATCAAGCATTGGAAGAACATTTGACCACGTAAGTTCGAGTATACCATAATCGTCTTTCAAAACAATAACAATATCAAATAGGTAATAATGTTACGCATGTCTTATTGTAAAAACATACATCAAACAGAAAAAGTAAACGACACTATATTCAAGCAACATCTAAAAGAAAGCGGTTCAAATGATGTACGATGATCTTTTATGCTTACATTAAATGATTAACAATCAGTTTGCACACAAGAAGCAGCTTTAGACATCAGCATGCAAACCCTTGTATACCGATTGTTTCACCTGCTCCTGCTGATTGATGCATCCTCTGTAAAACAAGGTATCTGTAGTTGATGAATCCTAGTTAGACATGGCAAAGTGGCATGTCGGGCAGGTAGCGTAACATGTCAAAACGGGTAATGGGTCAAAACAGGTACTTAAAAGTAGAGTTCAAAACAGGTTGGGTCAGATTGGCCGACCCGCAAACACATTTCTTTTGTTTTATAAGTAAATAATGTTTAAAATGTGATCAGAAACACTATACTGTTCACGAAATAATCTTTCTTTAGAAAGCCATTTTGATTTAGAAGGTTATTTTATTATACCCATCTGATCTATTAAGAGAAAAAAGCATAACCAATTCGAAACATTTATAAATAGGGGTGTGCATGGTTCAGTCTGGGTTATTTTTAGGCTCGAACCGAAGCAAAAACCAAATTTCCTGTTTTTGCGTTTTGAAAACAGTTCGGTTTCGGTTTTTTTGTTTTGCGGGTTCGGTTTGATTTTGTTTTTTTCGGTTAAACACTTTTGGGTCGAAAAAAATTGGTCCAAACTAATGAACTTTGGGCCTAAATCTTTTCGTTAATTAATAACCAATTGGTTATCATTCATTTGGGCTAAAATACCTGGGTTGCATTATCTATTTATAGGTTATAAATAACATACAATTCCATATAAAAAATTCAAAGTACATAAAGTCGGTTTGGTTTTTTCGGTTATAACTACATGCAAAACTGAAACCAAGCCCAAACCGAAAGTTCGATTTTTATGAAAATATAAAACCAAACAAGTGGTTTTTTCTAAGTACAGCGTTTTCAGTTTCATGCACAGAACGAGTCATGAATAACCCACCTCTAACCATAGAGACAAAGAGCTACCTTAGCAAATTATCTGAGATCCCGAACGTATTGGTCAAGAGTTGTGTTGAATAACTCGCTTCTGCACAAGCAAACACGCAACATTTAGAATAACATTGTAAATTTTCATCCGATCAATCCAACCAAATAATCTTTGCATAACTATTCGTTCATCTACCAGTGCTTGTAAAGATGCTCTGGTATACAAAAACCAGAAACAGATACTTTTAATCTATAATTGTTAACCTGATTGGAGTTCCTGGAGTGTAGAGTGGATTCTTGACAACATACAAATTGTAAATGTATTTCAAAGAGTCTCTGAGATCACTAGCTTTGGGATGCGTCACAAGAATAATCTGCACAACAAATTTATTTACATTTACATACATTATAAAGAAATTAGAAAGGGTTGGTTTAGAGACCATAATTCTAGAAGGACTTTCCATGAAAGTCAACTTGTAAGTATTAGTGCGAAAACTGTGAAAGGAGCAGCCTTGTCCGGGTAGCTGAGGGACCCCAATAGAACAAAACAATAGGGGTATAGATCATATGGGCGTTGTTCCCCGATGCCCGAGGTACCGCCGGTGATGGACTCATCTCTGACCCTCCAAAGAACTTTGAATCAAATCCACACACACACACACCCTTTCTATTTTATTTCATTTCATTTAGGGGAACCCAACCCAGCCCAACTAGACCGATGCCGACCCTCCATTTACCGGTTTGGGCCTCTAGACCGGTCGGCTCGATCGAGTTTGACCAAACGCACACCCCTTATCAAGCCCAAAACGGGCTTTTTGGGTAATATTTTTGGTGAGGCATGTCATACATAATGTTAGGATGACATGAGTTTTGAAAAAAAAGAAACCCTTTACCAACGGCTATATTAATAAAAACAAAACTGTTATAAAATCAGATATTACAATAACTATATATATAGTAGTTACATATGGCAGTTATGATTATTAGATGTATATATAAACATACTAGATTAGGTACCCGTGTAGTACACGGGTTGAATAATTTAAATTATATAAATCATATCTCTACAATGACAACAATGGCAATTTTAAAGTGGTTCAACCTTGCTATTTTTTTAACTTTCATATGTTAACACTAAACATAAGGTTCCAATTACAATAGACAAGTACGCAACATGCAACAAAAGGATCAACTTTGTTAGTTCATTAATACTAATATAATATCATCATAGAATTTATTTACAAAAACAGAAACCCATAAAAACATATTGATTTAATAGAAGGTAAAAGAAACAGATCCTACAAAAACCGAGGAATGAAATTCAAAGATTTTTTTTTTTATTAACGATAAAAGAATCAACTTACCTTCATCGTTGATAAACATAAAGTTGCAGGCATCATCATTTAACAATACATTATATTTCATGAAGGTAGGCCATCCACTAACAAAAACCTCTCATAAGTGTTTGGCATTTGGTAAATACTAAAAAAAAAAACACCAAAATTTGCTGAAAAATTATTACAGGATAAAAATTTAGTAAATGTAAGCTCATCATCAATTGTCATGTATTAACAACTCATGTATTTCATGAAAAAAATGCTAAGAATTAAGCAGTAATCATCATGAATCAAATAAAACGCGGTGCAAATATTTGGTGATTTCATAGTAAATTTAAGGGAGAAAAGGAGATAAATATTAGTCAAATATAACCAATTTATAAATGATGTAATCAAACAAATCAAGACGAGCGATTCAGAATTGTTTTGGGTTAGTCTATGATCCGCATATGAAATTATAGGGTATAGTTTTCGGCTGGATTTTGAGAGTGTAGATGGGCTAATACGGTGATACGTGGTGAGGAAACGTTTTATTTATTAGCATGTATACATATAATGGTAACCCAATAATTTGCATACATTTGTACAAATTCAATAATTTAGTAGCCCAACCAATGAGATTTCTGGAGAACAAAATTGAAGTAAAATGTTACTTAATTTCAGTATAGTTAGGTTACATTTTATAATCCATCAACTGATAATTAATGGATTCGTACTGCCCTAATGTTGTATGCAAAGTGAAATATATCGAATTACACAATTAGAAACATACAACTATACAGGAATAAAAATTGGCTAAACCCATAATGGTCACAATTGTTTAGATTTATACAATTGATGAAAGTAAACAATTCAGAAATATGATAGTAATCGAAGAGCACACACCAGCCGATTTAAAAGGTTCCAATTGAATAGTACCGATGGCGAGGAGTATGTACTCCAACGGTGATTTTGGAGCTTGGGAATGAGCTTTGAGAGAGAGATCTGTAATAGAAATAAAAGGACACAATTGATTAGGGTTTCCAAATATAATCGGGCTGGGTTAAGGGATCCGACCCAAAATTGTGAAAGAAGTAAGATACAGGACACGTGACAAAAAAAACTCTTATTTATTAAATAGTATAGTTAGATATGATTCATGTATTTATGAACACTACTTCTTCAATATTGCATCACAATTTCTTTTCACGTTATCAGCACGAATTGCTCTCTACACGAATTCAACCGTTGTTCATCACATCCGGGTTTATCTGAAAGTGATTCACGATTCAGGATTAATCTAGATTGCTATTTCGTCATCATACAATCATACAATTGCATACAAGATTACAAGGTTTGTTTATTCAATTGATTGATTTCTTTTCTTATAGATTACAACAAAAGTCCGTATGTGATCCAAAATTGTGATCCCATTTAGTAAAAAAAAAAAGGTTTCGATAGAGAATTTCATAATGGATGTAAAACATGTAAAACCCAATAGGACTTAAACCACTTAATCTATTCGAATCATTATGAAATTCAGATTTCACAAAACAATAAAAGTGGTCAAAACTTTGATTTACTAAATGTTGATTTCATTAAAATATCTATCCAGTAACTTCATCAAAATCACCGGTTGGTTCTTAAAAAAAAAAAAAAACCATTCATGGACCCATTACTTTAGAAGTCAAGATTCATCTGAATTAGTTTGTGCACATAAATCATAATCCGAATTAATTCATTGACATTAAATTAATTACCATTACCGATTTAAAATATATCCATATCTGAAAACCGATCCGAACATTCTGTTAACTAATATAATAATATGTCATTTATGATATCGTAGGATATTTAAACTAAATATATGTAACATTATTCTTTGATATAGTTTAATATTGCCTCCTAGAAGTTAGTGATAAATGCCCCATTATATGTAACATTGCTCGTTGATATAGTTTAACATTGCCTAACTAGTTATAAAGACTATTTTTGGATACAACGTAAAGTATAGTGAAAGACATATGCAGTCGAGAATCAAAATAATAAATCGTATGATATATTCCTTTACATAAATTATAATATATATATACATATTACGATTTAGGAATAGGGGTTTCAAATATGAAATTAAAGCACTAAAACCTAATAAATAGTTGTTCAAATCAATCCTTGTTCTCACACATTAAAAATCCCCAAGCTGAATTTTGTATTACAAAACAAAGAAAATATTAATCCTTGATTAATTGTGCATATATTTATTAAATTCAAAAGTTCCTGTAAAGAATGAAAACGAAAAACAGAGGACGAAAAACCAACGGAAAAATGGGATTTTCCTATTGAGATGTTAAACGATTAAAACTTGACGATATTATTTATTCATCATTAATTCTAAAATAATAGAAGAAACCCGTTATTCTAAAGAGGGTTGAAGGCTAAAATATTTTATTACTTGAAGGGGTTTTTAAACTCACAACAGTGGTCAATACTTTAACTTAATGATAAATAGTTTAATTATATTTGTTTATGTGGTTGAATTGTCCCACTAAAACTCCTACGAAAACACATTAACAAATGTAGAATGAGTTATGGTTTACTAAAATATTAGAAAACAGAAATTTAATGAGTCTAAAGTCTCCAACAAAGTTACAATAATATCAGAAACCAATGTCAAGTACACAACAACACAACTCACACTATTATTATAAAAACATTAGAAATGTTTTGTCGTCCTCGACAGAGATATTGGGTACTACCTCATGCATTAGTAGCATACTGAACGCCGAAGACCATATTTAATATGACATGTATGGTCAGAAGACCATATTAGAAAACTAACAAGTTCCTAACTAGATTGACTGGAGAAATATTTAAAGTACATTAGTATAAAATGAATTGTCATTACTGAATACTCATATCCTACACGAGGGCTTGTCATTGCAATAATCTAATAGTATTCAATTGCTGATCACATATACTCCTCATTATAACTAATCTCCAGCAGAGAATCATATATGTTCCACATAAAGATATTTGGTTGTACGATATAATAAATTCCGCCACCATAATGTACTACAATGTAATCTCTAATGAATCCATGATTCTCAGGGTGGGGGGGGGGGGGGGGAGATAACTAAAGAATGAAAAACCTGGTATATATGAAATAACATGAAATGCATCACAAATATCAAATTTAGATCCCGGAAGAGGTCAATATGAATATGAAGTTAAATACGTCATACACTCGTAAAGAGTAACCAATGGATTAATAGATGCATTCATAAACACAAACAGAGTGACAAAGTCACATATACCAGTATCAAATTCATTTGCTCGAATTAAAGTAATCAAATAAGATTACCTTACAAAGATCACGTAGAAGACAAATTGATTCCAAAGATAAAACCCATGAAAATCAAATGAGCAAAATATTGTAGTTGGTGTAACTCTAGAAGAGGTTACTTGTAAAACCATATAAGAGGTTATTAATATAATACCATGTTGGGGCAAATGTCCTAGAAAGAGAGTAATATATTTCTAGAAGGAAATAATAAAACCCTGGAAGAGGTAAATGTCCTAGAAGAGACTAATATAATCTATAAAGTTCCAGAAGAAACATCAGTATTAAATCGATATGAGATCTCTACAAATTATGTACAAAGGTACAATATGGAACCTACATGTAACGCACGCTAATGAAATACTTGCATATGCTATAGCTACAGATGTAATCGATGAGAAAGATTACGAATCAAAAACTCTGTAAGTGTACATACACAGAGATGACTGCCAAAATGGCAAAATGCACTTAAGGCTAAACAAGAATTGTATGACAAGCAAAGCGTTTTCGAACATGTAGTTCGATCATCCATAGACGTCAAACCAGTAGGTTATAAATGGGTGTCCTTAAAATAAAAAGGAACGAAAAGAATGAGATTTGCGATGTATGGAACGAGTCGTAACACAATGGTTGTTTTCCCAAATCCCAGTAGTTGATTATGAGGAAACGTATTCCCCTGTAGTGGATGCGATAACCATTAGATGTTTTAATCAGCCTCACAATTACAGAAGGACTTCAGATAAAATTTATGTATCTCATCACTGTATATTTGTACGTGGCAATTAAACATTGCATATACATGAATATCCCTATATGGATATAAATGCCTGAAGCACTAAAAACAATACCCTGAGATATGAATCTAAGATTTTATATGGTCTCAATAAAACTAGTCATATGTGGTCCAAACGACTCTATATACATCATAATAAAGGGTATGAGAGATTGGTCACATGAGTCATATGCATTTATTAGAATTTCACTCTTCAAAGTTCATATAATCGCAGTTTACAGTGATAATGTCCTACAATCATCAAGAGACTCTGTTGAACTATTTAAGAGAAAAATTTGATACAAAATAACTTGAAACAACTAAATTAATCATCGACCAGTAGCTCGAGTATATGCGTAATTGCATATTTATTTGTAAATAAAATTACATCCAAAAGATGTTACATATTTTTGATAATGGATAAAGTTGATTCACTAATCACACTAGTGATTGGTTGATCGCTATATATACATATGGATCCTGACCATCCTCAAAAAGAGGGCGAAAGTGTACTTGGTCCAGAAGTACCATGATTAAACGCGATCAATGCCCTAATGTATCTTATAAATGTCAAGATATTAACATTTGCTTTCTCAATATATGTGTTAGTGAAACATAATTTTAGTTAACATGTTGTACCCTTTTTCCCTTCACTAAGTTTTGTCCTAAGAGGTTTTCTTAGTAAGTTTTTTAATGAGGCAACATAAATGATACAGTAGCATCAGCTTATCTTATAGGTCCCGAAGTACAAATTTAGCATCATCCTGAAGCATGTTGTTATTATTTAAAATTCGTGGTGCACGTTCGTTTCCTTAGCTACGGTTTTTTCCCACCGGGTTTTTCGTAGCAAAGTTTTTAACGATGCAACATCATTTAGCGTATTACATGATAAGTTAATATCCTTGAAGGACTCAAGACATGGATTTGTATCATAAAGAAAATACGGAGTCCCATATTATGTTTATGCAGGATATCCATCAGACTTGCACTGAGATTGACTATATTCAACTACGTTTTCACTCATGAAAATCAATGATCCAACACTTACAAGAGGCACGTGGTTTAGACCCAGAACACAAAGACTATATATGAAGACAATATAACTTTCATAGTTTCAATTGGAGATGACTACATTGAAATAAAGTCTAAGCAGCAGCGGTAGGAGATTGACTTCTAAAGACTTGGAGATTATGTTCAATTGAGGGGGAGAAATACACGCGCTGTACTATTTTTCCTTCACTAAGTTTTGTCCCACTGGGTTTTCCTTAGTAAGGTTTTAAACAAGGCAGTTGACAACATAACTAATCCAGCAGTATTAGTTAATTCGGTCCAAAAGAACCGAGCCAACATTATCCAATAGTATAATGTTGATAGTCTATAATATAAATGAATGAGGGGAGTGTTATAAACATATACATTTATGACCCAACCTAATGTTTTATGGGCTGATGTAATCAGTCCATGTGTCTTTATAAAAAGATCATACTCAAAGTTTACTATAATAGGAGTTATGTTGATGATATCAACATAATAGGATCTCCTGAAGAGATAGAGAAAGCTGTCCAATTATTAAATGTCACACCCGGCCCTGAGCGGCGGAAACAGCCGGGCGCGCGCGAGTGGGGATTGATACTTAAGCACGGGCCATTGCAAACATTCAAAGTAAGATTTTCATTGCGCGTGAAATGTTTAATACAAATACATTACATTGTTTAAAAATTACATAAAAACATCCAAGTATAAAAACTGTTGAAGATTTCCACGCCATATCCCCTTGCGCGGCGGGAACAACCACGCGCATCGAAGGGATAGAACTAAAATCTTCCAAAAAGCTAGTTTTAGATGTTCAGCGTGAGGTGCTCTAAGTGTGACTCCATGCGCTACCTAGTTATCTCCTGAAAGACACGTAAAACATTTGAATCAGTATAAACTGAGTGAGTTCACAAGTTTTAGTAACTTGATAAATCGTATGAAAACATAGATCTGACATCATATTACTGATAGAACCGTTCCGCGGGTTACGCGTGAACGTTTCTGGAAAACGTGCTCGTCCATGCAAAGTGGCGCTGCCACTACGAGCTAAAATAATGTAATACCGTCCCGCGGGTTACGCGTGGACATTTCTGAAAAACCGTGCTCGTCTATGCAAAGAGGCGTTGCCCCTACGAGCTAATCAATAATACCATCCCGCGGGTTACGCGCGGACGTTGTGCCGGAAAACAAGGCGCTCGTCCATGCAAAGAGGTGCGACCCCTACGAGCGGGCTCAAACCCATAGTACTGCCCCATGACCATACTAGGCACTCGTCCATGCAAAGAGGTGCGACCCCTACGAGTGGGTGGATCAAACCAGCAGTCCCTACCCTTCGAGTTCCAATGGTAAAGTGATCACTTACTCGAATTCTGGCGCACATACATCGTAAACCATAGATAACCGTTCGCATTGCTCATCATGAAACATAATTTAAACACATAATCGCTTGCATAGCTTGTAAGTATACCATGATAAAACATTATTTAAGTACGTGCCCCTCGCCCCGAAAACAGTTTAAAAATAGTGAAAACAGTGAAAATAGGGGCTGTGAGACTCACCTGTGGTTCTTGTTAAGGGATTAATCGAGATTCGGGTTTTCTTGGTGTTGGCCTCGGAATTGAAGGTCTAGAAAACGATTAAATAACAAGAAGTATATATATATTAAGATCAAGAAATAGGAGAATATAAGGGTTGGAAAGTAGATCTCAAGGTTATAATCTCGGCTTACCTAGTAACAGGATCGGAAATGAAAACAACGGATGCTTGGGAGATGATTAGTGCAAGTTTGCAGTTCTTAAGAGAGAAGTTTGAAGTGTGTGTTTGGGTGATAATTTGGGTTACATATTTATAGGCAAGATTTAGGGAACACAATCCCTTGCTTTAGGGGATTGTAATCTTTTCATATCTAGGTGTAATGATGATAAAGTATGGAAATTATTATTATTTATTTAAAAGTGGAGGTGATTGGTCCTAGGGAGTGGATAAAAGGTTCTGATTTGATTTGGACAGGACATGCAGGTCTGTGGTTGGTGAGAGTAGGGTGGCTGACAGTTGACTTTTCATGTTACAGTATGCTTTTTCAGGTGCTTTTGTCAGTGTACAGTTAAAAAGTAGAAATCTCTGAAACACGCAACTGTTTCCTTTTGGGCGGGAATAATTCCCTTATATCTGGAGATTAGGCTAAGTGTTCTGCGCGTATAACTTTGTGCGCATAGCTTTCTGCGTGAAGGACATTTCTTTGCTGCGGGTAGGTACGTAACCTTCTCGCAGTCAGGGACATTGAGTTTCATTTGTAGATTCTCCAGGTGGTCTTGGTATTTCAACATAGTGATCAGTTATGTTGAAGTCAATTCCATCTTGGAGCTTCAGACAAACTAACTCTCAATGTTCCCCGCCATGCGGGGAGGTTAGTTCCCCTTCCGCACGCGCATAAACGATTTGGGATGCACCCGCCTTAGCATCATGCGGGACGGTCAACCCATTAGACAACATAAAGTTAAGTTACATGAAAACATAAAGCCAAAACATTCGCGCATGGCGCATATAACATATGCCCACGCTGGCTCTTACATCGCGCGCTCGCGCAGGGCGCACATAACGTGCCCGCGCTGATTCTAACATAGCGCGCTCGCGCAGGGCGCACATAACACATGCCCGCGCTGATTCTAACATAGCGCGCTCAAAATTCACAATCACCTAATTATTAGGTTGATTACTTAGTTTATAGGATTGGGAAATTACCGGGTGTCACATTAAAGAAAGAATTTGAAATGAAAGATCTTGGCTTGACAAAATTATGCCTCGGCCTGCAGTTCGCGCATCTATATAATGGCACAATCATCCACCAGTCAAACTACATCCAGAAGATGTTACTTCGTTTCAATATGACTAAAGGCCATCCGTTTAGCGTACCTATGGTTCATCGACCGCTGGATCCACATAAAGATCCATACCGCCCTCAGGAAGAGGGAGAAGAAGTACTTGGTCCAGAAGTACCATACTTAAGTGCATCGGTGCCCTTATGTATCTTGCAAATGACCTGATATTGCATTCGCGGTACATGTACTAGCAAGATACAGCTTGAATCCAACACGCAGAGATTGGACTGGAATAAAACATATATTCCGATATCTTCACGGGACACAAGACTTAAAGTCTTTTCTAACAAAATAATGACACGTCCCAGCTTGTTAGGTATGCTGATGCTGGTTATCTATCAAACCCACATAAAGCAAGATCTCAAATAGGTTACATATTTACTTATGGTGGCACTGCAATTTCATGGAAGTCAACTAAGCAAACACTTACAGCAACATCTTCAAATCATGCGGAACTGATAGCATTATATGATGCCGGTCGAGAATGTGTATGGTTAAGGTCAATGATTAATCATATACAAGAAGCATGTGGATTAGAACAAATCAAGAAAGAGCCGACGGTTACCTGTGAAGACAATGCTGCTTGTATAGCTCAAATCAAAGAAGGCTACATCAAAGGTGATAGAACAAAGCACATCTCACCAAAGTTCTTCTCAACATATGACTTGTAGAAAGAAGGGGAAATTGAAGTTCATTAGATCAAGTCAAGTGACAATCTAGCTTACTTATTCACAAAATCTTTACCTAGAAGCAATTTCGAGAAGTTATCACAAATGATTGAACTTCAAAGATTGAAAGACGTTAGTTAAATTGAGGGGGAGCACTATACACGCTGTACTCTTTTCCTTGACTAAGTTTTGTCCCATTGGGTTTTCTTAGTAAGGTTTTTAACGAGGCAACATAAGTGATCCAGCAGTGTCAGTTTATTCATAGGTCCTGAAGTACCTAACTAACATCATCCTGAAGTATGTTGTTAATATTGTATAATGAACAGTAATGTATATCTGAGGGGGAGTGTTATAAATAAGATATTACAATAACTATATTTATGGTAGTTACATATGGTAGTTATGATTATTAGATATATATATAAACATATATGATTCATGTATTTATGAACACTACTTCTTCAATATTACATCACAATTTATTTTCAGAAAGAAAAAAAACAATTCTTTCCCTATATAATTCATCCACTCTTCAATCAAAGCTCATATTTTTTTTATAAAAGTCTCTTCTCAAACTCTACACACAATCAACTCTCTACAAAATCAAACATATGGTTCTCCCACTACTAAACACAACCTTTTTTTTTGGATCGACCAACAAGCCGATGACGACGCGAATGAGGAGGCGTTATAAGTGCGGTTTTGCTCGCGGAAAATTATACAAGTTCTCTTCATTCTCCTCCACCCCCGGTTATACAAAGAGGATATATTGAACGAGACTATTTGGTGGCGAACGCTCGTTTGTTGGTAGATTACTTTGATGAGTCCCCGAGATACAAGTACCCAAAGATTTTTAGGCGTCGATTTTGGATGTCTAAACGCTTATTTTTGCGCATTGCCAAAGATTTGAAGTGCGAGTTTGATTACTTTAAGAAAAAACCGGATGGTTGAGAGATGCTAGGATTCACCGCAATCCAAAAGGTTACTTCAACTACGCGCGTGCTCGCCTACGAAAACACGACTAACATCAATAACGAGTACTTAAAGATGGCCGATAAAACAATCCGAGACACCTTTGAGTATTTCTGCTACGGTTTAATTCAATTTTAATATATATATATATTACATATAAAACATTTTAGATGGACAAGATGGTAATTTTAACATTTTAAAATGCTGTTAAACTTAACAAGGAGACGCCGCTAAAATTTATTTCAATTAACTTTTGTCGGCCAGCCAACCCACAAAACCTCATCGGAGTATCCCAACAGACCCGTTGAATTATGAAGGCCTTGAATGCTTCGTCGGTTACCACCCCTCTATCTGTAAGACCCCGAATCCCGGGAATCCTACAGTTGGTAATCACGTCCACAAATTCACAAAAATTTAAAACCAAACGATTCGTTTTATTTAAAACAAGTTCAGAGTAAATAACAGCGGAAAAACTGTAAGTATTTAAAAATCCCAAATACGGGTACAAGTGTCCAAAAATCAAATATAAATAAAATATCTGTTTTATTTGAAATCCTCGACCAGAAATGCCTTCAACCTCCCGAGTAGCATCCAGCACGTCCAAGCGGTAGCATCCACTTCTTAACCTGAAAGTCAATCTAACATACACACAAAGTCAGCTTGAGCTGAGTGAGTTCAAGTTTTCATAAACGACATTCATTAAAAAATTAAATTCCATGAGCATGGAATGTAGGGGAAAATCATGAGTCCATAAAATCATAAATAGATTTTCTTAACCAAATCATAAGTAAATAAAACATTAAACATCTTTTCACGCAGCACGGACCTTCTCACCCCGGGTCTTCCCCGAGTAATATATTTGACCCAGCCGCGGTTTGACAAAACCGTTAAAATCATGCAACACGAGCCTCCTCACCCCGAGTTATCCCCAAGTAATATATTTGACTCGACCACAGTTTAATAAAACAAAATCACGCAACACGAGCCTCCTCACCCCGGGTCAACACCAAGTAATATATTTGACTCGGTCGCAGTTTGACATACCAAACACGTGATACGGGCCTCCTCACCCCGGGTCTTCCTCAAGTAATATATTTGACCTGACCATGGTTTATAGAACGGAGGGCCTCCTCACCCTGGGTCTTCCCCAAGTAATATATTTGACCCGCCGGGTCAAAAACATGCAACACGTGCCTCCTCACCTCGGGTCCTCCCCGAGTAATATATTTGACCCGGTTACAGTTTACCATCACATACACATTCACATACACATTCACATACACACATACAAACATCTAATTCAAACATCCAACCAACAATATCACCACACAATCCATAAATAATGGATAATCTAGGTATTCAATACTAAGCCTAATAGCAACCTCGAGGCTTAGAGCCCAAGTAAAATGTATAACCTTAAGTTATATGACCTTAAACGAGTCTAAAATATCCTAAGGCATAAAATATAATTTACACATGTCTTCATAAAGGCACAACCACAAACAAGATCATACAATACCAAACCAATAGTTTAAACGAACTAAAATTGGTTAAAATCATAATAAGGTGTGTATGCTAGCCCAAAACGTAAAAAGATTAAAAAGGGCATCATGAACTCACCTGAAACGAGCCAATCAAATAACAATAGGTATGAGAACTTCAAAACAAATCCATAGTTTACCAGCCTGTCGGATTGCACACAAAGATTACTAACTAAACGTACCGACTCGCTAATCCTACGAGACGTTCTGACATGATTTGATTGACCTAAAGCCTTGAAATTACCAAATCCAATTACATCAGCCCCCGAGGCCATGTATTTACCAAAACCACCCTTAGTTAATTCCGGGGACAAAGGATTCCCAATTTACCCCCGAAAGTTTTTGACTTTATCGAATACGCGCGTTAACGGGTTGTTTATGCACTTAGATACCGACTCGGCCCCGTGTGGACCAAATTTAGTAAAATCACAGCCAACAAGTCCACATGACGCTACACGAGTTGGATGGGTCGGTAATTCGCAAGCATGATGCACAAATTACCAATAAACGCGAATTTGTGCCGTACCGACCCGTTTGAGTAACCGACAACCAATTCAGCCCCAATAACATAAAAATATAGTTTTTCACAGCCAACAAATCATACCGAGGCTACAACATCCGAATTGGTTGTTAATTCCCTCAAACAACGCGCTAGACGCAACAATTGACAAACTAGACAACCGAAACCAAATTTTCACTTCATCAACAATTGACCCATCTAACGAATGCCAAAACTCATGATACTAAAGTATATTACACTAGACATACCTAAGAAGATGACGGAGCATGAAATTCAATTATAACAGCCCCGAAAGATGCGAGAAAGGGCAGCCAACGGTTAAGCCTAAAACGAACTTATCAATCAATAACGAATATAACATGCAGATTTTAGCATGCAAAGATGTATTTTATTACATACGAAAACCATGGAATTAAATTATTAAATTTTTACCAGAGTTTCATAAATATCTTCATTTTATAAAAATATTTTTATTATATTTTTCTTGTGGACACAAAAATCATAAAAATTCCTCAAACATAGAAAGGTATGTGCAGCTATTTCAGTGCGCAACAAAATGGTTTTATTTTTATAAAACTCATTATCCAGCCAAATTAAACGATTCCAATTGGGTTTGCTTCCTAACTCAAAATATTAACTTCCAGAAGTGGAACCAACCAATTTAGACTTGTCGAAAAAGGGTTATGATGTCGGGAAGACAGGCCAGAATCCGTCATCCCGCGTCAGCTTTGACACTCGATCTTATAAAATCATAAAAGTATTGAATTCTCGTCCAAAAATTATGTATTATACCTTTCTGGAAACTAGACTCAAAGTAGAACATCATAGAGACAAGAATCGATCAAAAACAATATATTTTCATCGAGTTACAGACCGAGCAATAAACGAGTACGAATCTGTCAGAAATTGTTACAATCAAAACTCAACCCTAACGTGTTCAACAAAGGGTTTAATTGGTGAAAAAGAGTTATACTAAGATAGAACCGACCTGGAATTGGAGTTTGGATGGCCGGAAATGGGCTGGTCTTGCACGGAAATCGAGAAGAGAG
Organism: Bidens hawaiensis; assembly: GCF_021521415.1. Classification (NCBI taxonomy): domain Eukaryota; kingdom Viridiplantae; phylum Streptophyta; class Magnoliopsida; order Asterales; family Asteraceae; genus Bidens; species Bidens hawaiensis. The sequence continues at coordinate 40,637 of NW_027495769.1, read as the reverse complement.
GGGGAGGGGGCGCCGATCGGTGATGGGTTAGGGGTTTAGGGTTTTATTTTTTTTTTTGTATAATAATATAATAATAATACATCCTAGCCCCTCCACTTTACTAAAGATCGAATTTGTAAGAAAAGTTATGTGAGAAACGTTTACGAGGGTTGCAAGGAGCTCCCGGGAGAATGTCGGGTCAAGCCCGAAAGGTGTACATAACACTATAAGATTAAACCTCTTGTCGGAAATTAACGGGCGTTACACTATCTGACGTTGGATTATGAAGGCCTTGAATGCTTCGTCGGTTACCACCCTTCTATCTGATATACTCAATCATCCCCCTATCTTGCTAGGGTTGCAAAGTAATCACGGCTCTACCTTCCTTCAATGTCACAACCGATAAATGATTAGCCTGGTAATTGTAAGTTGTTTGATTCCAACCTAAGTTTATCTCATTGTTTTTTGGTTTTATTCCAACCTATGTTTATTTCATTGTTTTTTGGTTTTTAAGCTAGATTCTAAATTAATTTTGGGTGTTGCAGGGACGATAATTCATCTCTAGATAGCTACATAGGCTAGAGTTTCTTCACCAAACCCACTTTTTGCCCCTATTCCCTTTCACTGATGTTATCTGAAAAAGGAACTTGAATAGAGCCTTTTCTCTATAGTTGGAAGAGAGAACAGTAGACTACAAAGCTAGCGAAACAGGTAACAATTTATTAAGTAGTGACAATCTTCTTTTAAAAAGTGCTAGATCTGTTGTTGACACTGATGTTTTTTCATATTACGACCAGACCTATGGTTTCGACAACACGAAACGATTTTCGGAGTGGTTATGGTAAGACCCTTTTCAACTGCATGTATGCTATTTTTCTAGATGATAAAACTGGAGGAATTTCCAAACAGATTGAGGCGCTTTCATATGTAAGTTTTTCTTATCAACCAGCTTGTGCAGCTAATGTGGCTATCCTATTTCATAGCTTGGCTCGTGAGTATTTTTTGAAGCTCGAGCTCGGTACGCTTATTATTTATTGTACAAGTTGTATATAAATTATGTATGCTTGTAATATACTCAGCTTATGATTTGGATATATTATGCATATTATTTAGTCATTTCGTCATAAAGGCTCAAGCTCAATCGGGTTTGGCTTGAATTTACAAACCAGGCTCAACTAAAAGTAGTGTTGCAGGTTAAAGTCAAACTCAAGTTTGTGTTTTATTTACTTGCTTGTTTTTGTTTATGTTTCTTTTCGGTCTTATATATATATATATATATATATGGGAAGTATATAATGAAAACCTACTTCAGTTGTGAAAACCCGTGAAAACCCTATGTAACATCGTTTTGTTTTTGTTTTTTTTTTGCACACGTAATATATGTTGTAACATTTAATACAAAACATCAAAAACTAAAAAAAATTGTTTTGCTATTTCTAACATTTTTTTACTAATTTTTATATATATTTTCAGGAGAGAGAAAAAGTTATATTTATATTTACATTAATTTATTTACTTTAATTATGGACCACAAGATTTAAACTTTAATTAAAAACAAGTTGAGAATGGGGTTCTAGAGTTTTTATAACTCAATTGAGTTTTTATTTTAACCTTACCATATATATATATATATATATATATATATATATATATATATATATATATATGGTAAGGATCTTGAGAGAACCCTTTGCAAATTGAGAACTTTGAGAACCATTTTGGGACACAAAAAAACCTCTAAAACATATTTAAAAAATAATAAAACAAAAAAATGAAATTCTTAAAAAAGTAAAAAAACCAACATTCTTATATTTCATTCTGGTTTCATAAAAAAAATTAATTCGTATTATACATATACACATGTGTATAATTTCATTTAATCTCTAATTACGTAATGTACACATATGTACATTATCATTTACATTAAATTATTTATATATATATATATATAACATGTGTGTACATATATGTATATATTATACATATATGTATAGTTTAGCTAAATCGAGAATTTTTTTTTAAACTGTGATGATAAATAAGAATTTTGGTTTTTTTTCTTTTTTTATTTTTGTGTTTTATGATTTTTTTTGGGGCTTTTTGTGGTCCAAAATGGTTTCATGGATTCTAATTCCTAAAAAGTTCTCTCATGATTATGATACTATATAAATGTGTGTGTGTGTATACATATATATATATATATATATATATATATATACATATATATAACTATCTATATAATTGCCAACCATAAAATCCTACGTATTGTTCTCATGTCGCTCCCCACCTCTTCTAGAGCCACCAGATTGTTTGATTTGTAAATGAAAAACTCTCATTGATTTTTAATTGTCTTTACTATGTTTGAGATGGGGTAAGTGGATCTTAACTCCAAAGGTGTGAGACCCATAGGTTTTTGATATCACATGAACTTAAATGCTTAATGTGCGTGGAGACTTGGTAGGCTAGTGGCTGGGTTTAAGTGGACAGCAATATCGACAATCGTGTTTTTTACATTTATCTGAGCTTTAAGATAACCTAATATGATTTTAAGATCATATTTCTCCGATTCTGATCCTATTGCAATTAGACTTTTTCAGGGACGAAAAAGGTTTGAGTATGGGGATATTTGATGAGGCCTAAAATATACATAAAATTATATAAATATTTCCTACATGTTGAATAGTTTTTGGGTTAATAATTACTTTTAATGAATTCATATTTGAAATTTAAAAAGCTTAAGGGTAAATGAGGTAAAATATGAATTTTATCATATCACAATAAATAATTTGAATAATTATTAATCAAGTTGTAATTTTGGTAAAGATCTCATGAATTTTCATAGAAAATTAATTAAATAATGAAACAAATAATATTGTAATATTTCTATCTGTTTCCTACAGTGATTTAATCATAAAACCAATGAAGATAATTACTTATTCTATTTATGTCTATATAATCAGGCACAATAAGAATTGAAATATCATATGAGCTGATATTATTTACATGACAATGGGCTTCACTTCCAAAATCTTCCACGATTTTTAGGGTTTGGGCTTGATATTTTCCTATTTAAAAACCCCTAAACTCAACCTTAATCATAACCTGAATACCCTAGACGGATGGGACGAATTTGGGAGCTCAAGAGGAGATATTTCCGAGGGTTTGAAGGCTAGAAATCTGCCGGCGAAGTGCTTATCATCCAAGGACGAAGACCACGGGTTTTATCGCCTTTAATCTTTCGTTCTTATTTATTTTCTCCATGAATTATTTTATTATCGTTTTGTTTTATTTTATGATGCTAGGCTAAACATTATAGCCTGCCTAGGCTTATGATGAACCTATTTTGACATTGTGTTTTGATTTGGGATTTATTTATCATTATGGTTTTTATGATTTAGTAAAAGGTTTAATCATATTAAATTGATGCATATGGATATTTAGGATTGTTTGATTAATTGTTATTATTCCATAGTTGCCTAGATTATTGTTTGTCATTATGATAGGTTTCTATTAGGTCATCTACTTTGTGTTTTTGACTATTTTATGATTGATATGTATTAAGATCATAGGAATAATAATTATTAATTAATTAAACCTAAGTGTGCTGCTAACCTAAATAGCTGTAAGGTGCTATGTTATTGATAGATCTTTATTATTTAATCTTGCTAGATTTAGTTTTTCGTAAGGATTGCGGTGCGCCCATATAATGTATATATGTGTGAACCCTCGGGTGGGCAAAAGTGAAATTGCACTAATTTTGACGTTATTTTACTAATCTCGTGAAAATAACGTTAAAAGTGGCGGAAGGTTAATCAGGCATCATGTGGTGGTGCTGATAGCCGAAAGACAAGGGTACACGCACCAATCGGCCGATGTCCCGGTGGTTGAGTGTTATGTGCCTTATGTCCAAGGCTTGATGCAAAACTACTATCGAGCCAGGGGTCTCACCGGAAGCAGCCTCTCTATTCCTTCAGGGTAGAGGTAAGGATGTCCACATCCTAACCTCCTCAGACCCTACCATAGCTTTGCTATCGGTGGGATTTACTGAGTACGATGATGATGATGATGTTGATGATGATGATGATGATGATGATGTAAGGAGCCCGTCTAGGTTTGATTATTTATTATTCTTTATTGAATCAATTAAATATATTAAATTGCCTTTAATTTCCACGCTGTAAGGTAGAATTTCATATAAAGGAACTAACTCATAAATAATTAGGTGACCGTAAGGAAACTTGATTTTTAATACTGGTGTGCGTTAAAACTTATTAGAAACTCATAGGTGTTTCTTGAGAATGGTCAGGGGTCCTGTTCGGGTTTTCTCTTTGGTGTCTATTTTACTATCCCAATCCATAACTTCATATTTTCTTGGTTAATTCATAACTGAAATTTAGGGGATTCTAGCCTAGGTAGTTTTCTCATCATCGTATTATTTACTCAAACTTGTATTTTCGTTTACTTTACTTATTTTCCTTAATTAGTTTTAATTTAGTATTTTAAACAACCCCCACCCCCTTTTTACAAACAAATAGTCGTGTCAGTATTAGTTGAGTCTAATTAACTAATAAACGTAATTTAGAGAGTCTCGTGGGTTTGATATCCGGACTTACTTAGCTTTACTAGAGTCGATCGGTTCACTTGCCGGTTAGTATTTTAGTCGAGTTTTAGAGAGTCTAGAGTATTACTTAGTGTTTATTTTTAGTTAATTTAATTAATAATTATTAAACTACTTCAAGCACATCAAGTTTTTGGCGCCGTTGCCGGGGACTCTTGGCGATTGCGTTATTAGCTTTGATTAGATTTAATTGCTACATACGTGCTACTTGTTTTGTTTTGTTTTGTTTTGTCTTTTAAGTCATAGGAGTCTAATGAATTTAGACTAATTTTAAGTTTAGTTTATTTATTCTTAGTTTTACTTTTGTATTTACATAGAGTCTACTCAGTTGGTCTTGTGTGTTTTACAGGTTTATGCCACATCTTCGTTCGCAAAGACCACCTCCGTTAAAGTCTGAAGCCAGTTCGTCATCACCGATCACCATAGATTCTCCACCAAAGTCATCATCTCACAGGTCACCGCCATCGAGTCCCAGAACCATTCCTGATATTCAAATGGCCAACAACCAAACCATTTACCAACAAGCCTTCAAGGGTTTCAATGAAGACCACTCGCCCATCATCAACCCCATAATCGATAACGCTAATTCCTGGCAGATTCCATCTTATGTCATAGCTAATATCACCCAGAGTAACCTATTCCATAGCCATGAAGATGAAGAAGTACCAGCGCACATCAACCGTCTCACCCGTGTGCTTAGAACGTTCAATTTAAAAGGTGCTAATGAAGATGCCATTTTCCTCCATTTGTTCCCATTTTCACTTACAGGTCGTGCCGCCACTTGGCTCGATTCGCAACCTTCTAGAGCATTCACTACGTGGGAGGCGCTGCGCACTGCTTTCTTGAAGAAATACTTCCCGCCTGCCAAAGCATCTCGTCTCCGTGATCAGATTCAATCTTTCCATATGGAGCCAGACGAGCCATACTATCAAGCTTGGGAGCGTTTTTAGAGTTTACTGGCCCGTTGTTCACAGCATGGTCTTACTCCGCGGGCCCTTGTTGAGAAGTTTTACAATGGGCTGACATATGAGACTCAGGCTCGTTTCGACACTTCTGCTGAAGGTAACTTAATGGATAAGAAAAAATTGTAGTTGAGTGTAATGAGTTATTTGATAGTTTTGCCCTATCTGAGTTTGCTAAAAAGCCACGTAACGGTAATTCAAATCCCGTCACTAGTACACCCTCATTCGTCCGAGGTGTGCACCAGGTTAATCTGGTTACTAGTGTGGCGACTGCCTTAGAGAGTCTAGCCGTGAGATTAAAGAAATTAAGGCTAAGGTACATAAGTGTGAGTTGTGTAGATGAGGGCATGGGACTTTAGATTGTCCGTTGATGAGTCAAGGGCAGGTAGAGTTCATAGGAGGGCAAAATAGGGTTCTTAATGCGTTTAACGGAAATAATAATTCAAATTGGAACAATTATAAAAGTAATAATATAAATCTAATTGGAATTCCCCCGGTGCACCCCCTGGTTTCAAATCAAATTCAAATCTTAACTGGGGGCAAGATCAGTCGTTTAGTGGGGATCAAAGTAGTCAAGGTGGGAGTAATGGGCAGGATTTGAGTAGTGGTATTGGTAGGTTAGAGGAGATGATGAGGCAAATACTAGTTAGAGATCAGGAAACTCAGAAAAAATTTGCCGATCATGATTTGCTTATGAGGAATCACCAGTCCGCACTCTTAGATCATCAGAGAACCATAGGTGATATAGCCCGAAGTTTAGATGAGACTCCCCCAGGTCAGTTTTTGGGTTCCAATCAACAAAATCCAGCAGCTCAGTTAAATGCCATTTCCACTTGTAGTGGTAGGGTTTTAGGTCCGGAGAGAGAGATTGAGGTAGAGGAGGGAGATGAGTTAGTTGATGAGGAGATAGTGATGGAGACTCCTGGGAGGGGTGCAACCTAGACTAGGCCTAGAAAGTACCACACCTATCAGTGAGCCCATAGTTAGACGAAGTGAGGAGAAGAAACCAAGAGAGGTTAGGCCGTCACCGCTTATAGATCATGCTCGTGTCCCGTATCCAGCTCGTCTTAAGAATCAGAAGTTTACTAGAGAGTACGGGAACTTCTTAGATATGTTTAGCCAGCTTAGGATTAATCTTCCGTTTATCGAGGCCCTCCAACATATGCCGAAATATACCAAGTTTTTGAAAGATCTTCTTAAACGAAAGGAAAGTCTGGAGGAGCTTTCGACGGTTCCTCTGAACGGAGAGTGCCCGGCAGTAGTTTTCAATAAGGTACCCAAAAAGTTACCTGATCCCAGTGTTTTTACTGTTCCATGTTTGTTTGGTAGGGATACCTCGTGTCAAGCATTAGCAGACCTAGGAGCAAGCATAAATTTAATGCCCTATTCGTTGTATCAGAAGCTAGGCTTAGGAGAACTTACACCCACCTGTATGTCATTATCTTTAGCTGACCGTTCGGTGAAGTACCTTAGGGGGATCATAGAAAACTTGCTCGTGAAAGTCGATAATTTAGTTTTCCCCGTAGATTTTGTGGTTTTAGATATGGAGGCCGATGAGAGGGTTCCTATTATTTTAGGTCGTCCATTCTTGCGTACTGCTAGGGCACTCGTTTATGTATTTGAAGGTAAGATCACTCTTAGAGCCGGTAATGATAGTGTCACTTATGTTGCTAAATCCATGAGACGCCCGAGTGGTCAAGACGGTCTCATTGATCCATGTCATCCCGTTTATGCAATTGAGTCTTTTATTTCGGTTGTCTAGTTTGTTGATTGTTGCGTTTAGCGTGTTTTTTGAGGGGATTAACAACCAATTCAGATTGTGTAGCCTCGGTATGTTTTACGGGCCATGAAAAACTAATTTTTTGTGTTAATGGGGCTGAATTGGTTGTCGGTTGCTCAAACGGGTCGGTACAACGCAAATTCGCGTTTAGTTGGTAGTTTATGCGCTGTACAATCGAATTGTCGACCCATTCAACTCGTGTAGTGTCATGTGGACTTGTTAGATGTAATTATACTAAGTTTGGTCCACACGGAGCTGAGTTGGTTGCTAAGTGCATAAACAACTCGTTAACGCGCTTATTCGATACAATTAACAACTTTCAGGTATAGTTTGGAAACCCTTAGGCCCGGGATTAACTAAGGGTGGTTTTGGTAAATACACGGCCTCGGGGGCTGGTGTAATTCAATTTGGTAAGGTTGAGGCTTTAGGTCAATCAAATCATGTTAGAACGTCTCGTAGGATAAACGAGTCGGTGCGGTTCAGTTTGTAATATTTGTGTGCAATCCGACAGGCTTGTGATTTGTGGATTGGCTTAGAGGTTCTCTAACTCGTTGGTATTTGCGTGACTCGTGTTAGGTGAGTTCATGATGCCCCTTTTTAACTCTTTTTACGTTTTGGGCTGGCATACACACCTTATTACAAGCATTACTCGGTTTTACTCGTTTAAAACTATTTGGATGGCGTTGCATAGCCTTATTAATATTTGTGCACTTATGAAATTAGGTGTGAACTATATTTTATGCCTTAGTATATTTTAGACATGCCTTGGGTCTTAAATTCCTTAAGGTGATATATATACATTACTTGTGGTCTAGGCTCGAGAATCTTATCAGGACTAGTATCAATTGAATACGAGTAGACTTACTTATATTGCTTTACGGGAACAAATTATACATGTTACCTTGTAGCCTATGAATGTTGATATTATTTAGTTCCTTGTGACTAAGAATTATGTGAGTAGGCTAATTGATGTGTGTGTGCATGGTGATTACGCCGGGTCAATTATATTACTCGGGTTTTCAAATCTCGTGGTGGAGAGGCCCGTGTGGTGTGATCATCATTAAGGCGGTGTCAAATATATTAATCGGGTTTTAAAATCCCGTGGTGGAGAGGCCCGTTGTATGTTAAACCGTGATCGGGTCAAATATATTACTCGGGTTATACCCGTGGTGGAGAGGCCCGTATCACGTGTTTGGATGTGTAAGCCGTGACTGAGTCAAATATATTACTCGGGGTATGACTCGTGGTGGAGAGGCTCGTGTCACGTGCTTATGTCTTACCGCGTCCGGGTCAAATATATTACTCGAGTCTTGACTCGTGGTGGAGAGGCCCGTGTACGTGTGTTCGACCATGAATGTATTATTTGGTGATATTTATTATTTATTTGCTTATTATTCCCCCTACTGTTTTAGATCTATACCCTCTGAAATAAATTATGAATATTGTTTGTGAAAACTTGAACTCACTCAGCTCTAGCTGACTTTGTGTGTATGTTAGATTGATTTTCAGGTTGAGAAGTAGGGAACTACCGCTTGGACGTGCTCGAGACTACTCAGACGGTTGAAGGCATACCTAGTCAGAGATTTACAACACAAATTATTTTCTTTTCATTCATTACTTTAAACATTTAAATTTTGGTTTTGGGCACTCTTCCTGGTGTTTTTTTTAGGGATTTTGATATTTACTATTCCGCTGTTTATTACTCTAAACTGATTTTAATAAGATGAATTTGTTTGCTTTTAAATTTTTTTAAAATTTCTGGATATGATGACCAACTGTAGGATTCCTGGGATTCGGGGTCTTACATTTGGCATCATATATCATGTGTATATTACCAGCTAAGTCTTTTCTATTATTTATCTTGCTTGTTTATTTTTATTTTTGTTTTTCTTTTTAGGTTTTTGTATTTCGATTTTATTTTTTTTTTTAATCCTTATCCTTGCATTAAGGACAATGCTAAATTTAAGTGTGGGGATAGGACTTTTGAGTCATAGTTAAATTTAAAAAAAAAAAGTTTTGAAAAATGTTCCTTGATTTAGTCTCTTTTTGCATTTAAATGGGAGATGAGGATACTTATCGGGAATCGATTTTTAAAACTACTAATAATATAAGATATAATTAAAGAAGGCGTACTAAGCTTGGGATGTGTTAGTAGACCCAACTAGTCTTAAAAGGTTTCCCATTGCATATTCTAAATAAACCTAATTAATCATAGATTTTGTGGGTTCTCATCCTAAGGGGGGATAGTGAAGCTGAAATTCGATAAGGCATAGAGAGTATTACCATAAGCTGACTACCCTAAGGTAGTGAGAATTGAATGCACTTTAGAATTAGCACGCCACTCCGTTTTATGAAAATAAATAAAGAGTGGTGGCGCCCCGCAAATGTACAATTTTATATGAGCTTTAGTCTTTAGTTATATATTTTTAGGTTAAAGATGCCTAAGTGCACAATGAAAAAAATAAATAAATAAATAAGCATTCCAAACGTTGATCTGAAAAGAAAAAGTAAGAAAAGTTATGAAATGAAAAATGCCAAAAAAGCATTCTCAAAAAAATAGAAAAAGAGGCCAAAGTGCACATAGTAGACGAGACTAAGAGTTTACGTGTTACCAATGGGATGGCGACTCTGAGAATATACTATTGGGGCTCGAAAGTTTCTAGTCAATAAATATTTTCTTAAGAAATATATTAATGGACCAGAATATATTTTCCTTATTTACAATATTTTCTTTTAATGTTCCCTAATTGTAAGCATTGTTTTAGCCTTTCCTTTCTTTTTTATCTTTGACCCTTTTATGTATATGACTAGGGTCTTATTTTCTATGTATAATTACCAGAAAATGAATAATACCAATTGTGTGCCAATAATAGCAAAACTTTTTATGGCATCAGAGCGGTATTGATATCCTGCTCAAAAACTCTATAAACAAACCATGGCTAGAAACGACGGTGATGCCAAGACACCTATCACTAGTTCAGCTGCATTTCAAACCTTTATTCCGTCTAAACCGAGAACTGATGATCTTGAAACGATGATGAGTCCTATACCAGGTTTAAACCATGAACGGTACCAAAAATTTATACAGTTCTTCGGATGCAAAAAGGAAGCAACTGAAGAAGCTGCTCCGTTTGCCAACATGGTAGGAAATGTTGATCGAGAAGGTAAGTGGGTCATTGACTCGGGTGCTACCGAGCATTTTACTTACGATAATTCTCTACTTCAAAACATAACCAAAAGAAATTATGAGTTTCCTGTAACGCCCGTAAATTTCGTTAATCGGCTCGATCGTTTATAAATGTTTGTCAAAAAGCCGAGGTTTCGTCTTTCTAAATTAGAGACTTGTAATACGTTTTAAAAGTCCATTTATCCATCCTTTTGCTCACGACATCACCTCTTATAACTTAAAGTGTTAGATTAGTATGTAGCACCCGGCATTTTCGTTTAACGACACGCACGTTGTAGAGTTTGTATGTTTATCGGCTTTGACCCGGCATTCTTCGGGGACCTCCTTGTCATTATCGTAAGATAAATTATTTAACCTTTCATCCAAGCTATCACATTTTTCATGTTTGAGGGACTAGAGTGTAATTGCTTATTATAACAAGAAAACCCTAACCCTAAACCCATTTGCAGCCGATCGGACCTAGACCCCCCTGGCGATTTTCTACTGTGCAGCCGTGTTTCTACTGTAAAAACTTCAATTCAAGGTCGGTTTTATGATTCCCCATGTCTTTTTCACCATTAAACCCGTTATTGAACACGTTAGGATTGAGTTTTGATGATAACAGTTTGCTGACAGATTCGTATACGTTTATTGTAGGGTCTGTAACACGATGATAATCCATTTTTTTGATCGATTCTTCTTTTCATGATGTTCTACTTTGAGTCTAGTTTCCAGAAAAGTATAATATGTAATTTTTGGACGAGATTTGTATACTTTTTTTGATTTTATTAAATCGAGTGTCAAAGCTGATGCGGGATGTCAGATTCTGGTCTGTCTTCCCGACATCATAACTATTTTTCAACAAGTCCAAATTAGTTGGTTCCACTTTTGAAACTTAATATTTTGAGTTAAGAATCAAACACAATTGGAATTGTTTAATTTGGTCTGGTAATGAATTTTATGAAAATAAAACCATTTTGTTGCGCACTGAAATAGCTGCACGTACCTTGCTATGTTGGAGGAATTTTTATAATTTTTGTGTCCACTATAAAAATATAATAAAAATATTTTTATAAACCTAAGACATTTATGAAAGTCTGGTAAAAATTTAATAATTTATTTTAAAGTTTATCCTATGTAATTAAATGCGTCTTCGCATGCTAAAATCTGCATGTTATATTCGTTATTGATCGATAAGTTCGTTTTAGGCTTAACCGGTGGCTGCCCTTCCTCGCATCTTTCAGGGCTGTTATAATTGAAGTTCGTGCTCCGTCATCTTCATAGGTATGTCTAGTGTAATATACTTTAGTATCATGAGTTTTGGCATTCGTTAGGTTGGTCAACTGTTGATGAAGTGAAAACTAGGTTTCGGTTGTCTAATTTGTCAATTGTTGCGTCTAGCGCGTTGTTTGAGGGAATTAACAACCAATTCGGATGTTGTACCCTCGGCATGATTTGCTGGCTGTGAAAAGTTATATTTTTATGTTATTGGGGCTGAATTGGTTGTCGGTTACTCAAACGGGTCGGTACGGCGCAAATTCGCGTTTATTGGTAGTTTGTGCATCGTGCTTGCGAATTACCGACCCATCCAACTCGTGTAGCGTCGTGTGGACTTGTTGGCTGTGATTTTACTAAATTTGGTCCACACCGGGCTGAGTCGGTATCTAAGTGCATAAACAACCCGTTAACGCGCGTATTCGATAAAATCAACAACTTTCGGGGGTAAATTGGGAACCCTTTGTCCCCGGGATTAACTAAGGGTGGTTTTGGTAAATACATGGCCTCGGGGGCTGATGTAATTGAATTTGGTAATGTCAAGGCTTTAGGTTAATCAAATCATGTTAGAATGTCTCGTAGGATAAACTAGTCGGTACGTTTAGTTAGTAATCTTTGTGTGCAATCCGACAGGCTTGTAAACTGTGGATTGGCTTTGAATTTCTCAAACTCTTTGGTGTTTGTGTGGCTCGTTTCAGGTGAGTTCATGATGCCCTTTTTACTCTTTTCAAGTTTTGGGCTAGCATGCACACCGTAATACAATTTTACACGATTTTACTCGTTACAACTATTTGGATGGTATTACATAGCCTTATTCATATTTGTGCATTTATGAAACTATTTGTGAACTATATTTTATGCCTTAGGATATTGTAGACTCGTTTATGGTCTTATATTCCTTAAGGTTATACGTATTACTTGTGGTCTAGGCTTGAGGTTGCTATAAGGCCTAGTACTAATTTCTAGTATTAAACGATTTTTCTTGAGGAAATGTTTTAAACGATTTTACATAGGCTTGCTAGTATTGGTAGGCCTTGGAATGTTAAAGAATGTGTGTATGTATATATATATATTATAGAATGGCCAATATTTGGCGAATGTTGTAGTCGTCTCGACTACTGAATGTTGCGTATACCTACTTTGTGTTTGCATGCGCTGAATGTTACGTGTTTGGGTTGTACGTGTGCTCGGCCCTGATTATTTATTCTGAATGCACGTATAGAGATGTTCATACATAAGGATGATTATTTATTCAATGTGATGACCTAACTGATGTATTTCCGTTTACAGTTTTAAAACCGTTGGAATGATTATTAAGACTTTTGTTATAAATATATGGATGTACTTAGATGTCTAAGTACGAATACTTAGTGTTGATGATGGCCTAACTGTTCGTACCCCGTATTTTATATTTAAACTCTTGGAATGTTTTATAATCCCGTTTTTATATTTAAACTCTTGGAATGTTTTATAATCCCGTTTTTATATTTAAACTCTTGGAATGTTTTATAATCCCGTTTTTACATTTAAACCCTTGGAATGATTTATTTAAATGTCTATTATTAAAACTTGAACTCACTCAGCTCAAGCTGACTTTGTGTGTATGTTAGATTGATTTTCAGGTTAAGGATTGGAGGTTATCGCTTGGACGTGCTGAGGACTACTCGGAAGGTTGAAGGCATTTCTGGTCGAGGATTTCCAATAAAATGGATATTATATTTATATTTGATTTTTGGACACTTGTACCCATGTTTGGGATTTTCTTTAAATAATTACACTTTTTCCGCTGTTATTTACTCTGAACTTGTTTTAAATAAAAACGAATCGTTTGGTTTTAAATTTTTGTGAAATTGTGGATGTAATTACTAACTGTAGAATTCCCGGGATTCGGGGTCTTACATTTCCTGTCACTATACCAAACGGTGCGACGATACCGGTCGAGGGTCGCGGAGATTGCACTTTACCAAATGGAATAACCATTAAGAATGTGCTACATGTTCCAGATTTTAAATGCAAATTGTTGTCGGTTAGTAAAATATCAAATGACTTACAATGTGTTGTGACATTTTTCCCCACCTTTTGTGTCATGCAAGATTTGAGTTCGAGGGCATTGATTGGAGCGGGTGAGTGCAACAAAGGTCTATACAAGATGAGGATGAATGGAACCGAAAAACAAACAATGATGACAACCACTGATACGTGGCATGAAAGACTAGGTCACACGTCTATTTCTAAACTTTCTAATGTTGATTTTATTAAGAACGTACCTTTAAACTCAAAGGGCATTAGCGATGCTTGCATAAAAGCAAAGTTTGCTAGACTACCCTTTCCAATTAGTACAACAAAAACTAGTGCATGTTTTGAGTTATTGCATTGTGATGTTTGGGCCAAATACCAAACACCATCTCTTACTCAAGCAAGTTATTTTCTCACTATTGTGGATGATTTTAGTCGAGCCGTTTGGGTTTTTCTCCTCAAACATAAATATGAAGCTAGCACTCGTTTAATTGACTTCCATAAAATGGTACAAGTGCAATTTGAAAAAAACGTCAAACAAATAAGATGTGATAATGGAGAGGAATTCACATCGAACAATATGCTCGATTTTTATGCTAGAGAGGGAATTTTGTTGGAGATAACATGTCCACATACACCAGAACAAAATGGTGTAGTGGAACGAAAGCACCGACATCTTTTGGAGACGGCAAGGGCTTTAAAATTTGGTGCCAATCTTCCCACTAAATTTTGGGGGGGAGTGTGTTTTAACGGCAACCCATATCATAAATCAGCTCCCGTCCGATGTGATAGATGGCAAAACACCTTATGAGTTGTTATATAACAAGAGGCCCAATTATGAATACTTAAAGGTGTTTGGATGTCTTGCATATTATCGAAATACGGAAACAAAAGGGGATAAGTTTGAAATGAGGGGGGAAGCCTGGCGTGTTCATGGGTTATCCACCAGGCACGAAAGGTTACAAAATCTATGACTTACAACACAATAAAATAGTTATCACTAGAGATGTTAAGTTTGTGGAACATATTTTTCCTTACACGAACTATAAGATCCCAAAGAATGAGGAAGAAATTTTTATTTGGCCAAGAACTTGTAAGGATGACCTTAATGTTATATCTCCACAATCTTTTGAAACTGGACAAATAAATGGATTACCAAATAATTGTGAATCTTTCGAAATTAACCAAAAAAAATGAGCAGAATGTTGTTGATGGATTTTCCTTGCAAGATGAGCCCATATTTAAAGACACATCTGGGCCACAATTAGTTGGTCTTGAAAATATTGATGGTCCACAAAATGAAGCCCAAATAAGTGAAGAGCCCTCCTCACATGGCCCAATGGCAGAAGAACTTGGAGACATACCAAACCAATCTAAACGGCCTAAGAGAAACCGAAGTAAACCAGCCTACCTAAAAGATTATGACATGAAGCTTCCCCCATCTTTAGACTCAGAGCGTTCATCCACTATCCCTGATCAAGAACCCTCAACGGTATACCCTTTAGCACATTTTGTTTCTTATGATAAATTTACTAACTCTCATAAAGCTTTTTTGGCGGCCATTACTTCCAATAATGAGCCCAAATATTTCGGCCAAGCAGTTCACAACCCTAAGTGGTTCGAAGCCATGAAAACTGAAATTCGAGCTCTTGAACAAAACAGGACTTGGAAGTTGGAAGAATTGCCTAAAGGGAAGCGTGCCATCGATTCAAAGTGGGTGTATAAAATAAAGTATAAACCAAGTGGAGAAATAGAATGATACAAAGGACGCCTCGTTGCAAAGGGGTTCACTCAAATGGAAGGTGTTGATTATCATGACAGCTTTGCACCTGTTGCAAAGTTGGTTACTATTCGAAGCCTCTTAGCCATTGCTGTAAAAAATGAATGGCATGTTCATCAACTCGATGTTAACAATGCTTTTCTATATGGTCACTTACATGAAGATATTTACATGAAGATACCTCAAGGGTTTGGAAAACAAAATGACAACCGTGTTTGCAAGCTCAAGAAATCTCTTTACGGCCGTAAACAAGCATAAAGAAATTGGTATCAAAAATTTTCCGCTTCTTTGCAAAGACTTGGTTTCAAACAATCAAAGGCGGACCACTCACTTTTTATGTTCAAGAAAGAAGGTGTTTTTGTTGCCGCTCTCATTTATGTGGGATGTGGTCATCACTGGAAATGACATGAACAAAATAAAAGAGACCAAAGACTTTCTTAACAAGTAATTTAACATTAAAGATCTCGGTCCTTTTAAATTATTCCTTGGCATTGAAGTTGCTCGAACCAAAGATGGCATGGTTCTTAGCCAAAGAAAATACACGTTGGATATTTTGGAAGACACGGGTATGTTGGGCTGTCGGCCAAGTTTATTTCCCATGGAACAAAATTTAAAGTTGGACAAACAAGAGAGAGAGAGAGTCGGGTAGACGCTAACTAATATAGAAGACTTGTTGGAAGGCTCCTTTATCTACAAGCAACAAGACCCGACATCACTTATTCTGTTAATGTTTTAAGACAATTTGTTAGCAACACCAGGACAAGGTATCCTTCTCACCAAAAAGGGGAACGAACCTCACAGCCTATTGTGACTCTGATTAGCTTGGATGTCCCATTACAAGAAGGTCAAGAACGGGGTACTTGTTGTTTCTAGGGGGAGCTCCTATATCATGGAAGTCTAAGAAACAAGCAGTTGTTTCACGGTCATCTACAGAAGCTGAGAAACGGGATATGGCATCCACAGTAAGTGAAATCTTGTGGATACGGTGGTTATTAAGTGAACTAGAGATACCATATACGGGTCCTACTCAACTATTTTGTGACAACCAAGCCGCAAGACTCATTGCTAACAATCCTTTTTTCCATGAAAGAACTAAACATGTAGAAATGGATTGTTGTTTTGTCCGAGAAAGGGTCGAATCAAAGGAAATTCAACCAATGGAAATTAGCACAAAGGCACAAGTTGCGGTCGTTTTCACCAAACTGTTAGGGACACAACGCTTTCACAACCTACTTGCCAAGTTGGGCATTATCAACCTTCATGCACCAACTTGAGGGGGAGTAATGGACCAGAATATATTGTCCTTATTTACAATATTTTCTTTTAATGTTTCCTGATTGTAGGCATTGATTTAGCCTTTCATTTCTTTTTATCTTTGACCCTTTTATATATATGACTAGGGTCTTATTTTCTATGTATAATTACCGGATAATGAATAATACCAATTATGTGCCAATAATAACAAAACTTTTTATATATAGTAAGAAGTCCAATAATATTTAGGACATGCTCGTACGACCTCACTTGACCTATCATCTACAATTCCATCTAAGTGTATTTTCTTCTTACCATTAAGGGGTTATTATCTTACGGTGATATGTTGAACCAGTTTGCTTCAACTCAATTATTTTAATTATCTTTACTATGTTTGAGATGGGGTAGGTGGATCTTAACTCCAAATGTGTGAGACCCATAGGTTTTTGATATCACATGAACTTAAATGCTTAATGTGTGTGGGGGCTTGATAGGCTAGTGGCTGGGTTTAAGTGGACAAAAATATCGGCAATCGTGGTTTTTACGTTTATCTGAGCTTTAAGATAACCTAATATTTTTTTAAGATCGTATTTCTCCGATTATGATCCCATTTCAATTAGACTTTTTCAGAGACGAAAAAGGTTTAAGTGTGGGGATACTTGATGAGGCCTAAAATATACATAAAATTATATAAATATTTCCTACATGTTGAATACTTTTTGGGTTAATAATTACTTTTAATAAATTCATATTTGAAATTTAAAAAGCTTAAGGGTAAATGAGGTAAAATATGAATTTTATCATATCACAATAAATAATTTGAATAATAATTAATCAAGTTGTAATTTTGGTAAGATCTCCTGAGTTATCAAGATAACTCAGGAGATCTTACCAAAATTACATAACTCAGGAGATCTTACCAAAATTACAACTTGATTAATTATTATTCAAATTATTTATTGTGATATGATAAAATTCATATTTTACCTCATTTACCCTTAAGCTTTTTAAATTTCAAATATGAATTTATTAAAAGTAATTATTAACCCAAAAAGTATTCAACATGTAGGAAATATTTATATAATTTTATGTATATTTTAGGCCTCATCAAGTACCTACAAACCAAACCCTACCCTTCTCCATTCACCCCTTCACCTCTACTCCTCATCTTCTTCTTTTTCAAATTAGGGTTTCAAAAACTGCTTTCCTGCGTCTAAAACATGTTGTTGTTATCTTGGAGACACTATGCGCTGATTCAAGCTGTTCTATCTCGAAGCCCACTGAAAGAGGAGTTCCATTCCATCTTCTCAAAATCGTATTGATCTTTAAATAAGTCCCAATCAACAACAGACTCTCCGCATGATTCTATCCTCCAAATCGAACGCCTTTACCATTGAAGGTATCATTTTTACCTTCGTTTCTATCCATTCTAACCAGATCTTTCATTGATTGCAAATACGTCTTTGCTAATTGATTCGTTTCTTTCAATTATTTCAAACCTTAAAGCTATATCCAAACACATCAATGGTGTTGGTGAACTCAGAAGAGAGAATCACAAAAGTTAGGGGTGCTGGTGATTAGATTGAAGATTCCAGTCTTGATTTGAATCTTCTCTACCCCTACTCGATGATTGCTTCCAGATTTTGGTTTTTTGTGTTATTGAACTACTCGAATCTAGTGTTATATATGATGTTCACAACCCTGTATACTTACTACGGGTAGAACTTGATTGGGGCATGGAGTCTATCATTTTTTCAGGTGGTGATCTAATAATTAGTAATAACATGTTGGATTAACATATTCTTGGTTTAAGTTGATAAATTTTAGAGTTTGATTAGTTCACTTTTAGTTGGTTTAAATTGCTAATGTTATTGTAGGATTTATATTTATATATATGAAAGCATTATGTTGGTTAATGATTATTATAATTTAAGAAGCCTAGATCTGTCTGGAAGTGGTCTAATTAAGGAATAACTTATATAATTTGGTGAGCAGAAAAAACATAGTTGCCCCAAATGAGGATGGACATGTTATTGGAGACTGTGTCAAGGAAATTTGATTTCATTTTATTTTGCAATTATGTGGATTGGCTCTTTTTAGAACTCATTATTGCCTCACCCTCTAAAGATGGAAAATTAGATGGAAAATGCAGGTGGTGTGCATAACCTTTGGGGAAATAAGGTTGGTCTATGCCATTGTGTATAGGATATTATTCTCCTCCCTAATATTTACAATTTTTAAAACTTTGAATCTACACATTTTGAGTCAGCCTTATTAATTTCCAAGTTTGAGTCTTTGGTAACTTACATTCTGGTCGGAAATAGAGGTTGGAAAGGTGCCTTGATGATCTGAAATGAGAAGGGCAAAATAGTAAATCGGTTGAGATCAGGGGTTGTCAAGGGTAATTTCGCCTATAATGGGTAAGTTAGGATATATGGTTAATGTAACATTTATTACTTTTCAAACCCGAAATCCGACCCATTTAAAATTTTTTGTTTTGTTTATATATATATATATATATATATATATATATATATATATATATATATATATATATATATATATATATTAATTTTATTAATTAATTTCAAGTTTCGTTGCATGTATTTTATGTGTCATTCGTCATTTTTTTATTTGGATTTGTATTCGTTAAACCGACCCGTTGGGTCATTTCGATGTATTTTATTTATTATTTATCATTAATAAAATGTCTCCGACGATTGAAGTTCATCGTTCGTTCATCTTCTAATATTTCCAATCAACTAATAAAACCTCGGATATCGTTTAAATATATACGGGTATATTACGAAAAGTTTTCCTAATAATACAACTTCTTTTTCATTTTATACCATTCCAAAAGTTCAAGGTTTAAAGAGTAAAATATTAATTTAAATTCTGTTTTTAATATAATATGAAAGTTGAGGGGTTCAAAGTGTAAATTGTATTTAAAATATATATAACTAATAAAATTAATTCCAACTCTTTCTCCCCAAGCCCTGTCTTTCCGTCAGAATATTCCGGCCGCCAGAATTCGGCTCCGGCGAGCCCGGAAACCCCGTGATTTTCGTTGCATTTTCATTTGTAGTTCGTGATGTTTGATTGCTTCGGTTTCGGTATCATGCTTTCGGTTTTCATTGCAATTCTTATCTTCAATTTCAAGGTGAGTTTCTCACACCCCTTTTTTTAGTGTTTTCATATTTTAGGGGTAGTATATGTATCCTATCAAACCTCAAGAATTGCAATTTTTGCTTACAAACTACAATTCATATCATGGACTTGTGTGCTTACTTGCTTATTTGTTTTATACGTGGATTTCAAGTGGTTGCCTAAATAAGTATGATCATGCGCCCCCTTTGCACTCAGGTCCATTTGTATCGAGTAGAAAAGGGGCCTCTGTAACATCCTAAAATTTTAATGATGAATAAAGAAAGCTATGTTTAGTGATTTCGCGTTATTAGTTAATATCGGGTAAGGAGCGGATCATGGACTTAGATTAATTGAGATGGGTTAAATGAGAATGGGATCTAAGGGATATAAATATCCCCTAAACCCAAGATATCTTTCATTCCTTTCATTTTCTAATACTCCAAAAAGAAAAACACACACACCACACACCACACACCACACTTCGCCGGCCGGACCAAGGGAAGAACCGGGCAGATCCGAGAGAGAGAGAGAGATTAGTGTGTTAACAAGTTAAACGAGATCCTAACAAGCTCAAAAAGGTATGATTCTTGATCTTTGAAGTTTAAAGATCCAAGCTTTTTAGTGTATAAGCGACCGAAAATGGTCGGGAAGCGTAGTGGGTGATGTTGAACCATAGCAAGGGTGTTAAAATCGCTCGAAATGTTGGTCAGAAACCGAACAGCGGCTGATCTGGACAACTTCGCCTGCAACTGGGCAACTTCGCCTTCAAAGCGATGAACTTCGCCTGCAAGCTAAGTTCGCCTGATGGCAACTTCGCTGTAAAGTTAAGTTCGCCAAACTGGTAACTTCGCCTGAGGCCAAGTTCGCCTGATGACAACTTCGCCTGAAGCCAAGTTCGCCTGATGGCAACTTCGCTGTAAAGCTAAGTTCGCCTAGCTGGTAACTTCGCCTAAAGCTAAGTTCGCCTAAGGTTAACTTCGCCTAGAGCTAAGTTCGCCCGAGGGTTAACTTCGCCTAAAGTCAAGTTCGATTAGAAAATAAATTAAAAATCTAATGAAAAATGTGTTAAGACAGTTAATGGAAATAAAATTTTTCCAAGTTGACCTGGCAGCTCGACCCCAGCCAGGGGCTCTGCCCCTTGGACCCTGCTAGGGGCTGCCGCCCTAGACCCCGCTGCCAGGGGCGCTGCCCCCGGACCCCCGTTCGTTGTGGGTCATATAAAGATAGAAATACAGTATGAGAAGTGATAGTTAATTGATACGTATACTTGTTATACAGTCAGCCGTGCACAACTGAAGAAAGGGATTACGATTAACGGTGAACGTAACCGTGTTCAGGTGAGTTTCTAGCCCCATTTATGTGTTATGTTTTCGGGGCTGTGTGCATACTCGATATGTTTGTTAATACGCTTATCCTAAGAGATAAGTGTATGCCTTATGTGAATGATATGATATGTATGAATGATTGCTTGATGGTACGTGAACGATCTTCGGATATTGCACGTACTGTCAGGTTGTAACGCTATGTGTAAGGTAAGTATGATATGTATGCTTATGTGTATGAACGTGATAAAGTTAATAAAAGATGGAATTGACGGTTGCATGGTTGTATGGTTACGAAAAGGGTACCGAGCCCTAATAATACTCGAGGTATGATGTATGGTTGTATGGTAACGAAGAAGGAATTGAACCCTACTAATATTCGAGAACTAGGGAACCGAACCCTACTAATATTCGAGGAAAGAGGGAAACCGAGCCCTAATAATACTCGTGGAAAGAGGGAACCGAGCCCTAATAATACTCGTGGAAAGAGGGTACAGAGCCCTAATAATACTCGAGGAAGGAGGGTACCGAGCCCTAATAATACTCGAGGAAGGAGGGTACCGAGCCCTAATAATACTCGAGGAATGTAGGGCGTAATGCTCTTTATAACGTAAGATATGAAGGTAAGTTAATACAAAGGAAAGAATGAAAGTATGAAAGAATGAAAGTATGAAAGTATGAATGAAAGAATATAAGTTTATGTGTATTGTATAGTGTATGATTAACTAGAACTCACTCAGCGTAGCTGACTTTTAGTATGCATGCAGGTGAGTAGGATGAGACGGCTTGCTTGAGGAGACACGTGGCATTGAACAAGAGTCTGGCATCTGAAGACTTATGATGTTTTAATTTTAATGCAAAGGATGTTTTGAGACAAGTTATGAATTATGTAATGTTTTATGAAAGTTTTATATTCCGCGTAAATGTTTTAATTAACTCTGATGTGTAGAACTGTGTTTATGAGTAAATCCAACACGAAAGTTGGGCTACCGGTAACGGGGCCTTACAAGTTGGTATCAGAGCAAAGTTCGAGAGATTTAAGCATCCTACATGCTTAGACTCGAACAGAGTATGGGATATAAGTAAGAAAGGAAAGAAGATGCCAGTTCAAGAATGCCATGTGTTGCCCAAGCAAGATCAGTAAAAGTAAGGTGTATGATTAAATGATATATGTTAATGAGAAAGGAAAGATATGTGAACGGCAGGGATAGGAATAATTGATTGTTTAATTTGACAAACTGCTTAAGTAGAACCAGCACAAATAGACTCATAAAGGGAAGTGTATAGGACACGGAAAGTAACGTGATCAGCTAATCACAACTGGCCACTGTTATTACCTGTTAGCCTTACTATCCTTGTACTAAATAGTTCCTTGAGTGATGATGTTTGTGTTTTCCCTTAGAATACAATGGCTGGAGCTGGAGACATTGTTGGAGCTGGAGGTCGCACTGGACGACGCGGCAGGCCTCGTCGTGTCCAGCAACCTTCGGTTGAGACAGCTTCCAACACCGAAGCTGAAGGAAGCACAGCGGGAAGAAACCCGGAAAACAATGAAGGAGTTCAACTGGATCCCGCCATTCAAGCAGCTATTGTTCAAGCTGTGGCCACTGTTGTGAAGAATATTACCCCGGGAAGGTCTGCTGGAAGCCGTGAAAGAACTGTTGAAGGGGCAGGTGGTAATGGTAGAAAGGATGACGAGAGGGAGAGGGGTGACTCAAGTGAGGTAAGGTCTGTGAAAGATGATGATAGGAAGAGGGGCCGAGCCGGTTGCAACTATAAGTCCTTCAAAGGTTGTGACCCGCCTAAGCTGACTGGTTTAGGAGACGCAATCGCTACTCTTCAGTGGATAACCGCCATGGATAAGGTTATCCGCATTAGCGAGTGCCGTCCCGATCAAGCGGTAGGTTATGCTACTCAATCATTCGAGGATGAGGCTATGTATTGGTGGGAGAGTGTGGAGCAGAGGAAGACCCGTGAAGAGATCAAGGAGATGAAGTGGGATGATCTGAAGGAGTTAGTGATGATGAAGTTCTGTGCTGACGCCGAGGTTGAAAGGGCGGAGATGAAGTTCCTAAACTTGAAAGCTGGGACAATGACACATCGTGAGTACACCACCGAGTTCAATCGAATGTCTAGGTTGGTGCCCGATATGGTCAAAACTGAGGCTAAAAGGATCAAGTGTTACGTGAGGGGATTACCACAGAGAGTCCGCATGTTAGTCAGGACAAGTAAACCTGCAACTTTCGATTCTGCTGTCGAACTCGCAGAAATGGTCTATGCAGACTTGGCTGCGGATGATGTGGTGGTGGGAGACGAGAAGAAAGAGAATAAATGGGTCGCTCCTGCTAAACGACCCGGTACCCAGATGTGGAACCCTAAGAACAAGCAGCCGAGAGTTTGGGAGAACAGGTCGTGCAAGACTTGTGGCAAGGCACACAGTGGTGAGTGTAGGTGGGGAAAGGGTTCGGATACATGTCATAAGTGTGGAAAGATTCATGTCGGAGAATGTAGATTTGGGTCGAATGTTTGCTACAAGTGTGGGAAGGCAGGTCATTACGCTCATGAGTGCAGTTCTAAGCCTGCATGCTACAAGTGTGGTAAGACAGGTCATTTTGCTAGGGAGTGTACCGAGAGTGAAGCTGGAGTTAGTAGAAGGAAGGATGCCGATCAAGCTAGGCCAAGAACTAGAGCCTACATGTTGCCCCAAGAACAAGCCAAGCAGATTCCGGATGTTGTCACATGTACGTTTCTAGTGAACGGTGTTTCCGCTACTGTATTATTTGATTCGGGCGCAAACAAAAGTTTTGTAGCCACACCATTTAGTAAACTAGCTAAAATGAAAGGCTGCCGAGTGTCTGAAACTTTTGTAGTAGAAACCGCCAGTGACACTTCGGTTAAAATAACAAAGATGGTTAAGAACTGTAAGATAGAATTAGAAGGACATGAGTTCCCGGTTACCTTGTACGTTATGACCTTGGGAGGGTTCGATGTGGTTTTGGGTATGGACTGGTTGTCTGAGTTTGAGGCTCAGATAGTGTGTAAGAGTAGGATGATAAGGTTAAAGTCATTGGATGGTAGTGCGGTGACAGTTTATGGTGATAAGGAAAGTTCTGGGCTTAATGTCATTTCGATGATAAAAGCTGAGGGTTTGCTAAGGCGAGGGTGTGGTGCCTACCTGGCGTATGTTGTCAACGCTACGGCCGAGACGAAAGAAATGAAAGATGTTCCTATTGTGCGCGACTACCCAGAAGTATTCCCTGAGGATCTTCCGGGGTTGCCACCGGAGCGAGAGATAGAATTTCAGATAGATTTAATACCAGGAGCCCAACCTGTCGCGAAGGCACCTTACCGTCTAGCACCGTCTGAGATGAGAGAATTGATGTCCCAACTGCAAGAACTCCTAGACAAGGGTTTTATCAGACCGAGTGTTTCTCCGTGGGGCGCACCGGTTTTGTTTGTGAAAAAGAAGGATGGAAGTATGAGAATGTGCATAGACTATCGTGAGTTGAATAAGCTTACGGTAAAGAATAGATATCCGTTGCCAAGGATTGATGATCTGTTTGACCAACTGCAAGGTTCAAGTTGGTTCTCACGAATAGATCTCAGATCAGGCTACCATCAGCTGAAGGTGAAAGAGGTAGACATCCCTAAGACAGCGTTCCGAACGCGGTATGGACACTACGAGTTCCTCATAATGTCATTTGGTCTAACCAATGCTCCTGCAGCATTTATGGACATGATGAATAGGGTGTGTCGACCGATGTTGGATAAGTCGGTTATCGTCTTCATTGACGATATATTGATTTATTCAAAGAACGAGTCTGAACATGCTGAGCATCTGAGAGAGGTATTGGAGACTCTGAAGAAAAAGAAGCTGTATGCCAAGTTTTCGAAGTGCGCGTTCTGGTTAAGAGAAGTGCAATTTTTAGGTCACGTGATTAATCCGGAGGGGATAACCGTGGACCCAGCTAAGATTGAAGCGATAACGAATTGGAAGACTCCTCAGAATCCGACTGATATACGAAGCTTCCTAGGGTTAGCTGGCTACTATAGGAGGTTCATCGAAGGTTTCTCCAAGATAGCCGCACCGCTGACCGGTATGACCCGAAAGTCGATAGTATTCAGTTGGGGGAAGTTTCAGGAAGAAGCCTTTGAAGAATTAAAGAAGAGACTCACGCAAGCTCCAATCCTTACTTTACCCGATGGCGACGAGGATTTCGTTGTTTGTGCTGATGCCTCGCATCAAGGGTTAGGTTGTGTGTTGATGCAACGAGGGAAGGTGATAGCCTACGCGTCTAGGCAGTTGAAGGTCCATGAGAGTACTTATCCAACGCATGATTTGGAGTTAGCAGCTGTAGTGCATGCTCTCAAGATATGGAGGCATTATCTGTACGGTATTAAGTGTACTATCTATACAGATCATAAGAGTTTAAAGTACTTCTTCGAACAGAAAGAATTGAACATGAGGCAGAGAAGATGGTAAGAATTGATAAAGGATTACGACTGTGAGATTAAGTATTACCCCGGTAAGGCTAACGTGGTCGCTGATGCGCTAAGTCATAAGAATGAGGAAGTCATTGCAGCAGTGAAGTCATACAAGTTGATCATGAACCCGAGTCTTTTTGAAGAAATCGTCAAGGTGCAGTCGGAGGTGTTAGTAGATGAAGGGTTAGTAAAGAAAGAAAGGATTTATGGCCAGCAAGACGAGTTGATGGAAAACACTCATGGAGTTAAAACTAGGTTGGACCGTATGTGGATCCCACGCTATGGTGATCTTAGAAGTCGAATCTTAGATGAAGCTCATAAGTCAAGGTACTCAATCCATCCTGGAGCTACAAAGATGTACCAAGACTTGAAAAGAGATTACTGGTGGCCAGGAATGAAGAATGATGTAGTGGATTATGTTAGTAAGTGCTTAACTTGCTTACAAGTCAAAGCCGAGCACCAAAAGCCTTATGGGAAGATGCAACCGCTAGAGATACCTGAGTGGAAATGGGAACACATCACCATGGATTTCATAACTAAGCTACCTCGTACAGCTAAGCAACATGATACCATCTGGGTGATTGTGGACCGTTTGACCAAGAGTGCTCACTTTCTGCCTATACGAGAGGCCATCTCGTCAGAAATGTTAGCAAGCTTGTTCATCAAAGAAGTTGTAACCAAGCATGGGGTACCGTTATCGATCGTGTCTAATAGAGATACACGGTTTACTTCGAGGTTCTGGAAGAAATTCCATGAAGCTATGGGGACGAGGTTGAACATCGGTACGGCGTATCATCCTCAAACTGATGGACAGTCTGAAAGGACGATCCAAACCCTTGAGGATATGCTACGTGCTTGTGTTTTAGATTTTGGTGGAAGTTGGGATGATCATCTGCATCTGGCAGAGTTCTCCTATAACAACAGTTACCATTCAAGTATTGGTATGCCACCGTTTGAGATGCTTTACGGTAGACGATGTAGAACCCCGGTGTGTTGGGGTGAGATTGGTCAGAAAGAAATGGGAAGCCTAGAAGTGGTTCAGGAAACGTCTTCAAAGTTCGATCTGATCAAAGCAAGATTGAAAGCCGCGCAAGACAGACAAAAGTCTTATGCAGATAAGCGGCGACGACCAATTGAGTTTAACGTGGGTGACTATGTGATGCTCAAGGTCTCGCCTTGGAAGGGGATTATCCATTTTAGGAAAAGAGGAAAGTTGAGTCCGAGGTACATTGGACCGTTCAAGATTGTATATCGTGTGGGTGAAGTAGCTTATAAACTGGATTTACCCGATGAGTTAGAAGGAATTCATTCGACCTTCCATGTTTCTCATTTGAGGAAGTGTCTAGCTGATGACACGTCTCACGTGCCGTTGATGGACATTGAGGTTGATGAACAATTGAACTATATCGAGCAACCGATAGAAATCGTTGATCGCAAGGAGAAGCAGCTTCGTCACAAGATTATACCTCTGGTAAAAGTGATATGGAAACACCGCAAGGGATCAGATGCTACCTGGGAAGCTGAGGATGAGATGCGCAAGTTTTACCCTAGTTTGTTTATGTAATAGTTAGGTTTCGGGGACGAAACCTCTTTAAGGAGGGGAGACTTGTAACATCCTAAAATTTTAATGATGAATAAAGAAAGCTATGTTTAGTGATTTCGCGTTATTAATTAATATCGGGTAAGGAGCGGATCATGGACTTAGATTAATTGAGATTGGTTAAATGAGAATGGGATCTAAGGGATATAAATATCCCCTAAACCCAAGATATCTTTCATTCCTTTCATTTTCTAATACTCCAAAAAGAAAAACACACACACCACACACCACACTTCGCCGGTCGGACCAAGGAAGAACCGGGCAGATCCGAGAGAGAGAGAGAGATTAGTGTGTTAACAAGTTAAAACGAGATCCTAACAAGCTCAAAAAGGTATGATTCTTGATCTTTGAAGTTTAAAGATCCAAGCTTTTTAGTGTATAAGCGACCGAAAATGGTCGGGAAGCGTAGTGGGTGATGTTGAACCATAGCAAGGGTGTTAAAATCGCTCGAAATGCTGGTCAGAAACCGAACAGCGGCTGATCTGGACAACTTCGCCTGCAACTGGGCAACTTCGCCTTCAAAGCGATGAACTTTGCCTGCAAGCTAAGTTCGCCTGATGAACTTCGCCTGCAAGCTAAGTTCGCCTGATGGCAACTTCGCTGTAAAGTTAAGTTCGCCTAACTGGTAACTTCGCCTGAGGCCAAGTTCGCCTGATGACAACTTCGCCTGAAGCCAAGTTCGCCTGATGGCAACTTCGCTGTAAAGCTAAGTTCGCCTAGCTGGTAACTTCGCCTAAAGCTAAGTTCGCCTAAGGTTAACTTCGCCTAGAGCTAAGTTCGCCAGAGGGTTAACTTCGCCTAAAGTCAAGTTCGATTAGAAAATAAATTAAAAATCTAATGAAAAATGTGTTAAGACAGTTAATGGAAATAAAATTTTTCCAAGCTGACCTGGCAGCTCGACCCCAGCCAGGGGCTCTGCCCCTTGGACCCTGCTAGGGGCTGCCGCCCTAGACCCCGCTGCCAGGGGCGCTGCCCCCAGACCCCCGTTCGTTGTGGGTCATATAAAGATAGAAATACAGTATGAGAAGTGATAGTTAATTGATACGTATACTTGTTATACAGTCAGCCGTGCACAACTGAAGAAAGGGATTACGATTAACGGTGAACGTAACCGTGTTCAGGTGAGTTTCTAGCCCCATTTATGTGTTATGTTTTCGGGGCTGTGTGCATACTCAATATGTTTGTTAATACGCTTATCCTAAGAGATAAGTGTATGCCTTATGTGAATGATATGATATGTATGAATGATTGCTTGATGGTACGTGAACGATCTTCGGATATTGCACGTACTGTCAGGTTGTAACGCTATGTGTAAGGTAAGTATGATATGTATGCTTATGTGTATGAACGTGACAAAGTTAATAAAAGATGGAATTGACGGCTGCATGGTTGTATGGTTACGAAAAGGGTACCGAGCCCTAATAATACTCGAGGTATGATGTATGGTTGTATGGTAACGAAGAGGGAATCGAACCCTACTAATATTCGAGAACTAGGGAACCGAACTCTGCTAATATTCGAGGAAAGAGGGAAACCGAGCCCTAATAATACTCGTGGAAAGAGGGAAACCGAGCCCTAATAATACTCGTGGAAAGAGGGTACCGAGCCCTAATAATACTCGAGGAAGGAGGGTACCGAGCCCTAATAATACTCGAGGAAGGAGGGTACCGAGCCCTAATAATACTCGAGGAAGGAGGGTACCGAGCCCTAATAATACTCGAGGAATGTAGGGCGTAATGCTCTTTATAACGTAAGATATGAAGGTAAGTTAATACAAAGGAAAGAATGAAAGTATGAAAGAATGAAAGTATGAAAGTATGAATGAAAGAATATAAGTTTATGTGTATTGTATAGTGTATGATTAACTAGAACTCACTCAGCGTAGCTGACTTTTAGTATGCACGCAGGTGAGTAGGATGAGACGGCTTGCTTGAGGAGACACGTGGCATTGAACAAGAGTCTGGCATCTGAAGACTTATGATGTTTTAATTTTAATGCAAAGGATGTTTTGAGACAAGTTATGAATTATGTAATGTTTTATGAAAGTTTTATATTCCGCGTAAATGTTTTAATTAACTCTGATGTGTAGAACTGTGTTTATGAGTAAATCCAACACGAAAGTTGGGCTACCGGTAACGGGGCCTTACAGCCTCATATCCGAGTACGTTGGTAGCCCCAACTGGAAAAGACCTTCGTTTGTTCTTTACACTCAAGTCCATTGCATCGAGTGTAAAGAACTCTTATGTGCTCATTTCACAAGTCTCATGGAATTGTAAGATTTTTACGTACTATATCAAATTGTGGGAATCTCACCAGCTATATTCATAACTGACTTTATTTATACATATGCTACAGGTGTAGAGATACGAGGATGAAGGTTAGAAGACACATAGCATGCTTATAGGATATTCGAAGAACAACTTATCGTTTTGCTTATTTATTTGTTTACAACTTGTATTATTTGATAAACTTGTGTTACAAGATGATTTAAATTAAATAATGTTATTATGGTCACCTAATAGTGTTACGTGTTTTTGAGCAATCTGTACGTCACACTCAGGCGTTTCCGCTTTTGCCGGGGTGTTACAGATTGCTATCAGAGCCGTGGCTGTAAGATAGGACATTAGACGTAGTGTTCTAGGTAGCTATAGCTTATTTGTTAAATTCCTAGGTTACATGATAGAATTATGTGAACCTCTACTTGAATGTTTAAACGCACTTACTATTATTGTATTACTGTACTGCGAATTTTCATTAAAGACTCATGAACGCAAGTACACACACAAGTCCAAGGCTTAGGCCTAAAACAATTTTTCTCAAACGCAATTTCAAGTAACTTTCAAATTCGGTTTTCCGATATTTCTTCCTCGTAATGATGGTTCTACATGGCAGGTATGTAGTAACTAGAAGGGGGGCATGCTTGTTTTTCGAACTCTTGACACCAAGGTTATTGAAACTTAAGGATAAGCAATGCGCATATATCCAATCAGACGTCGGACCTAGTTGCTTACCTGGAGAGTTCAGGAAGGGTATGAAACTTATTAGGCCAACACGTACCACACCAAATGTCACACGAATCACAACTTTATGTTTTCAACTGTGATCATGTCCTCTTTGTGATAAGGATAGGGTTACACTCCTAAGGATGTCACACAAGTCATGGTGGTTCATGCGACGTGTGACTCCGGCCCTCAATGCTTTACAATGTGTTTTAACTAAAAGTCTGACAAGTCGTGGTGATACACGAATAACCAGCTTTTGATTTTATTTGATTACGCATTTTAATTTACGTGTTTTAACTGAAAGTCTGCCAAGTCATGGTGATACACGAATACCTAACTTTCAATTCGATTTGATTACACATTTTTATTTATATTGGAACATACAAGTTATGATGATTCATACAACGTGTGATTCCAAAGACTCAATTGTTTATATTGTGGTTTTAAAAGTCATTGGGTTATGCGAATAGCCGAGTTTTAATTCGATTTTTTGATTTTTTATATTCATAGAAATTTCTAAAAGTTATGCTATTGCACGAATTGTCGAGTTTCAACCCGTTTCCTTTATTTAATATAATTCGAAAGGTCATGGTGATACATGAATCGTCGAATTTCAATTCACTTCCTTTATTTATATATTCATTTACTGTTTTGGGTTTAAAAAGGAAAATTCGAAAAGTCATGATGATGCGTGAATTGTCGATTTTCAGTTCATTTTCTTTATATAATTCTTTTATTATTATGATTTTAATTGAAAATTCGAAAAGTTATGGTGGTACATAAACACTCGATTTTCAATTCGATTTTATACTTATATTAGGTTTGTACTAATTCCATGTTTTTATTTCAAAATTTGATATATTTTTCATATGTTTATTCCAAGATTAATTAGATTATTATTGAAATGCGAAAACTCATGAGCATTTCAATTTTGATTTCAAACTTTGCTACATGTGATTTCATTTCTTATGATTTATAAAGATTGATTCCGATTTTAGGAAATTCTTTTTTTTATGAAAAGTTTCTGTTGATTGTTAATATGAATTTTATATTTACGACTCATGTCATATGAATCCCTCAAACTTCGCGACATGCCTTCTCGTTCTCCGTGGCATTCCTCTCAAAACTCAACTCATAAAATGACAACCCAGATCATCTTACAATTGACCATTGCATTCCCGACCATGATAACAAAAATTCATCACTAATCACAAAAACACATGCCTAAATTAATCCAAACCCAACACAACTCTTGGATACTCAAACCTAACCCAACAAAATATTTACACAGAAACCTACCCTTTTCCTGACACTTGTAATTCCACCATTCCACCCACACAATGTCGAAATACTCCAAGCTGTGAGAATTTCGGCCAACTCATCAACTTTTGCCTCATAACTATACCTACTTAACACTACATATTTATTCTCACGACCTATTACCAAACCATTCATCACAGCCTTCTGCTTTACCTTATACTCATGCTTCAAGCCTGCTACCATGGTAATAACCCGAGCACACCCGCTATAAGGCCTAACTTGTTTCTGCTATCCAGTACCATACCCCGCGTTCCTTGTCCTCTAAAAGTTTATTCGTTTTTCGGCTTCAATACTTAGTCTTTTCAAACATATCTATATTTTTGCACATTTTCCCCACATTTAGTTCCTTTATGAACACTCTTCTACGTGAAACTTCAAATCTCTATTATTTTAAAATAGTTAATTAATATATATGTATATATATTTATATATTCAAGAAATATTATGTTATACGAAATATATTCAGGTTGATTTTTTTCAAAAGAACTTTAAGACAATTCAAATGATTCATTTTTATCACAATTATTATTATTATTATCAACACCTTTATTATTATTATTATTATTATTATTATTATTATTATTATTATTATTATAACCATTAATATTATTATTATTATTGTTATTCTTAAAATAAAATAAAACATTTTGCTTTAAACAAATTTTAAGTCGTAAGGCTATTATATTATTCCGTATAAAAGTTTTGTCTTCGCCGAGTCATTTTATTTGACGATCCTTAATAATGTTTTCATAAGACACAACCCAACAGAAAGTCTTTTACACTAAAAGGTTTCATAAAATTTCGCAAACCTTAGAAGGTACTAAAGATTTATTTGCAAATTATTATTTTTTTTCTTGAGTTATAAAAACATCACACTTACTGAACATCAACAAATATTTCTTTCCCTCCTTTTTCAACGCCAACGAGCTTCGATTAAGAAATCTTGACACCGCCTCTATAGCAACTTTCATACCATAACCCACCTTCGGGAAGACAAGCAACGCAAGCTACCTTTTGTTTTTCCTTTCTTTCTTCTTTTTATATATGTTGTTATATATATTATTCTGTTTGGAAATTATCAAAATATTTTGTAAGGCCCCTGAGCCCGGGTGCCTTACTTTCTCGTTGGTTGGATTTACTCATTCACATAATTCGGAAATCAGAGTGAATTAAAACTTTTCGAGAAAATAAAAGTCAACCATTAGTACATGGAATAAGCATCTTGTCTTAAACAGAAATAACATAAGTCTTTAAACATAAAACATAAATGACACGGATGTCTTCTTTATAGCAATGTCGGTCTTCCTCTTATTGCCACGTGTCCTCATCAAGCAACTTGCCTCATTTTACTTGCCTGCGTGCATACTAAAAGTCAGCTACGCTGAGTGAGTTCTAGTTAATTAACATACATTACATTCACTTTCTTACCAATACACGTCCGAAGATACGTATTAATACTTACCTGTCCGTCTATCATTCAATCATACATACATACTTTCATACATACATACATAATTCTTACTGACCACATACATACATTCATACATTCATATTTCTTACTGACCACATACCTTGGATACTATAAAAGTCATACTTCTTACTGACCACATACCTTGGATACTATAAAGATCCGGTCCTCACTTACCTTGGATATTATAAGGTTCCAGACCCTACATACCTCGGAATTAATAAGGATCTGGGGTCCTACATACCTTGGATGTCCTCAGAGTCCAGTCCCTACTTACCTTGGATATTATAAGAGGTCCAGTGCCCTACATACCTCGGTTATTATTAGGACCCGGTGCCCTCTAACATACCATATCATTCTACTTTCGCTACATTTTCTTTCTACTTCCTTCAATCATAACTAATATAACAACTATGTGCATACTAGTTAAACAATCCATATCATTCACATTCATACGCAAACATATATCTAATATACACTTACCATTTAAGTTAAGCGTATAAATCTAAACACATCACAGTATGCACACAGCCCCGAAAACATAACAAATAAAAGGGGCTACAACTCACCTGGATCCTGTTACGTTCACCGTTAATAGTAATTCTCTTCCTGAGTTGTGCGCGGCTAATTGTTTAACATATATATTCATTAATTAACCATGTACTAACATAATTAATTAAATTTGTATTTATTAATCTAGCGTACTTGATAAGCTAGGCTCGTTTGTTTGGGCTAACAAATCTAACGAAATTACTTTATTTAATGACGGTCTTTATTTTGCGTTCATATTCTCCAATTATATATATATATTTCTCCCCTTTATTAATAATATGTTCCTTTCCTTTAACACATTATTATGTGTGTTGTGTGTGTGTGTGTATTTCTTGTCTTTAATGGATTATTTATCTTAAAAACATATCGGGTTATACGGAGGTGACAAGGTTGGTTGGTTTATTTTGTTGGTTCATATTGGATTTGCTAGAGAATAGGCCTATTTAGCTCTTGGGCTTGGCTAGATTAGGCCCAACAGAATTATATTAGTATATGGGCCAATTCCATTCGCATGGGCCCAGAATTATATTAGGATCTGGGGTCCTACATACCTTGGATGTCCTCAGAGTCCAGTCCCTACTTACCTTGGATATTATAAGAGTCCAATGCCCTACATACCTCGGTTATTATTAGGGCCCGGTGCCCTCTAACA
Source organism: Bidens hawaiensis (assembly GCF_021521415.1). Classification (NCBI taxonomy): domain Eukaryota; kingdom Viridiplantae; phylum Streptophyta; class Magnoliopsida; order Asterales; family Asteraceae; genus Bidens; species Bidens hawaiensis. Next base: position 6,262 of record NW_027495769.1, on the reverse strand, counting down.
TACCATATCATTCTACTTTCGCTACATTTTCTTTCTACTTCCTTCAATCATAACTAATATAACAACTATGTGCATACTAGTTAAACAATCCATATCATTCACATTCATACGCAAACATATATCTAATATACACTTACCATTTAAGTTAAGTGTATAAATCAAAACACATCACAGTATGCACACAGCCCCGAAAACATAACAAATAAAAGGGGCTACAACTCACCTGGATCCTGTTACGTTCACCGTTAATAGTAATTCTCTTCCTGAGTTGTGCGCGGCTAATTGTTTAACATATATATTCATTAATTAACCATGTACTAACATAATTAATTAAATTTGTATTTATTAATCTAGCGTACTTGATAAGCTAGGCTCGTTTGTTTGGGCTAACAAATCTAACGAAATTACTTTATTTAATGACGGTCTTTATTTTGCGTTCATATTCTCCAATTATATATATATATATTTCTCCCCTTTATTAATTATATGTTCCTTTCCTTTAACACATTATTAGGATGTAATTTCTTTCTTGATTTTATTTACATGTTCGTTTCAAATTCAAGAAGGAGCTCACTTTCCAATTTCATGGTCTCTTCTCAAGACGATGCCACCGAAATCACTACCTGTATGATTTCATATTTTTGCTTAAGTGGTGACTTTCATTTTCTGGCCCATCATGCAGCAATGGGAGCAAGACTCTTAGCCAAGAAGCAAGGCAATAGAAAGAGTTTTGATGGCAATAGTCAAGTACAGATTACTCGATATTGAATGTTGTAGGTTTGGTCCATTTCTTATTTAAGGATACTTGGGAATTTTCGTGCATTTTGGGACATGGAGCATGGTAGCACTTGTGGTTGGCATTTGTCTAGAAATGGCTGTAACTTAAATTCTTGGTAGTGTATCACTTGGATATAATCTTTTAGTATTGCTATTATTCATATCGTTGTTTAATTTATATACTTTGGATACGTATAAAGCTTTTATATGATTGTCCTAACGCTACTAAAATTCTTTTGACGTTTCCTTTTCGAGCGGCAACACGCTTCCTCGCTAGGTTTGTAGATCTCCATCACCGATCGTTAAAACTCCAGTCCGGTCACATCTCTTATGATCGGGTAATTCTTCACACGCAGAAGCGTGACTGGTTTCGTGTTGCCTCAATTATTGATAATATTGACCTATATTTATTAATTGGGTTTTATTGGTGAAGATTTATGTGGCGATTGAGTGCTAATTGCATCGTTAATTTGATTTTATGGTTAGGCGCGTATGTGATAAGCTTCGTCACTATATCATCAATCATCTCTGTGATTCTCTCCATTCAATAAGTTTAATCAATTTAATCTTTCATTGTTTAATTCATGATTTTTGTGTGCTATGTGTTAAGTATTGGTTAATGTATGGTATTATTTTTATTTAAATTCATGAACTCTTGATCATTTGAGATTTCTAGAAATATTTATATATATATATATATATATATATCACTTTTAGGTTTTTTTAAATTAATTTTAATTAACTATTTTATATAGGAATAATAAAGATGTATGCTCCACATTATGTAAGAACGCCCAATTATAACGATCTGCAACGGATTTGCGAGGCGCATGCAAGGGTGCATGGTTTACCCGGCATGATCGGGAGTATAGATTGTATGCACTGAGAATGGGCTTACTATCCAACCGCATGGCAAGCGGCCAATACACACGCGGTGACCAAAAAGGACCAACAGTCGATCTTCAAGCGATTGCTTCATACGACCTTTGGATTTGGTTGACATTCTTTGGTGTCGCCGGTTCCAACAATGACATAAACGTCTTGGAACAGTCGCCTGTGATGGAAGGTTACATCTCCAATACCATTCCCCTCGCTTTCGTTTTGGGCTAACGATAACTACTACCCACACGGTTACTATTTGGGTGATGGGATATATACGGAGTACACGAATCGTGAAAATGTTTAGAGAACCGATCAATGAAAAAAGATATTATGTTAAGAAAGTGCAAGAGTCTTTGTGAAAGGACATCGAGAGGTGTTTTGGGGTTCTTCAACAACGTTGGAATTTTATTAATTATCCATGTCATCTATGGTCGTTGGAAAGAATGAAAGCGCTATGTATACATGTATCATATTGTATAACATGATCATCCAAGACGACAGTCAAACAATATGTCCAGCTTATATACCGGACGATGATCCACCATCAACTCTAGCAACTTTGGAGCAAAGACTAGAAAACACGTATTTTGTGCATTCAAAAGAAGTACATAACACTCTTATGGCGGATTTGGTCCAACATGCTTGGATGTTTCAACTCATTCCAGGTGAAAATGAAGTCGAGGATGAGGGCAGCGATGAAGACGAAGACGAGTTCGATGATGAAGACGACGAAGACGGCGATGGTGCTAATGAAGACGAAAACGAGGACGACGACGGTGGTACAAATGAAGACAAAGACGAGGGAGCCAGGTAGATTTTTTTGTTTTATTATAATGTTCATATATTTAATTTTAATTAAAAAATTAAAATTGCAAAAACAAAAGAAAAAAACGATTGGGTAATGATTGCTGCAGAGTTATAAGGAGAGTTTTGACTACACCTATTTTTTTTTTTTTGCAAAATGTTGTAATGCTGACTGGATGCCACATGACTTAAAATGCCTTAGGTCCTGTTCGTTTCAAGGATTTGGAAGGAATTATAATGAATGGGATTTTAAATCCCATTGATTGATATGTTCGTTTCATTAAATGAAAGAATGGGAATGGGAACTAAATCCCATCAAATCCCACATTTGATGGGATTTTAAAATCCCACCTATTTTATAAGGATTGTTATGGAAAATAAAGGATTGTTTTATTAACCCTACTCAGTACTAGGGGTGGCAAATGGGTTGGGTTAGGTTGAAACGGATCATGGGTCAGAATAGGTTAGGGTCGGAATGGGTCAACTAAAAAAAGGGTTGTTTTGGTTCGGTCAGAACGGGTCAAAACGGGTTTCAAGTCGGTTTTTTTTTTTTTTTTTTTTTTTTGAAGAACGAGGGCAAAGGCAGATACACTTTAATTTTTTACATTTTTCGTTTTTGATTTATATTTTGAGTTGTGATTTTTTTTATTAATATTTTTGAATATTTTTTGGAGGGCTTTTTATTTCTTGTTTACCCGGCATGATCGGGAGGGGTTTTTGAATATTTATAAACTCCTCCAAAAAATATTCAAAAAAATTAATAAAAAAATCATAACTCAAAATATATATCAAAAACAAAAAATATAAAAAAACTAAAACGTTTCCGCCTTTGCCCTCGTTCTTAAAAAAAACCGAGAATGAAGAAGATTCCAATTCCAATACATATTAACCAACCAAACACATGATAGGGATTCTCAAGCATTCCATTCCAATTCCAATTCCAAATCCTTTAAAAAAAAGTCCATGAAACGAACGCGCCCTTAAAGTAGGGTATGACTACACATGGTCTTATACAATCGTAAATTTTTTTTGAAAACCCGTTGTGTAAGCACGTGCCTGTCCATGTTAATTGATTATTTCGCTAATACTAAAATTATGACGAAGTCTAATACTACTTTAAATAACAACATTATTATAAGTTTTACTCCAAATCCCTTGAATTAACCAATTTGCACCAAAAATGGAGCATCAAAATTTGCAGATAACTAACACGGTCAGTGCATGGATCACCCGTACGGCCATACCCGTGAACTGCCCACAATCAGTTTTCTCTTAAAACACGCAAAGGAACCAAAAGAAAGATAATTGCCATTGCGATGGTCGGATCATGCATCGAGCAAACTTAATAAAAACAATGAAGCCCTACCAACCAGTGTCACAATGTATATGGATCAGCCAGGCATAAACCAATGCCATATATCATGGACCAGCTGCTCACGACCTCACCTTGGATCAACCATATATACATATTGAAAAGGTCATTTCGCAATCACTGCCAAACTTATTGTGAAGTTGCAAACGAGTAAGGTGTTGTTTGTTTTTGAAGACAAAAACTGTTCGCAATCTGATTTCATGTCTGCAACTGAAGATGTGGTCTGAAGGTCTGCAATCTGAAAATATAATACTGTTTGTTTTATAAACTGGGTATCGTCTGCATAAGCTGAAAATTAGTTACCTATCATACATATCACAGTAGATAGAAGTCATTTAATGTTTGTAGACTAGTAAAATAGTTGGTGGTGGGGCGGTGGACGGTGGTGGTGGCGGACGGTGATGGGTGGTGGTTATGGACGGTGATGGTGGTGGGTGGCTGACAGTGGGTGGTTGTGATGATGGTGGTGGGTGGTGGAAGGTAGGTGGTGGTGGCGGATGGTGGGTGGTGGTGGTGATGGACGGTGATGGTGGTGGGTGGTCGACGGTGTTGGTGGCGGATGGCTAAGTAGCACGGGAACGGGTACGGGACTGGGTACGGGGACGTTACGGGTACGGGAAACGGCAAAAATCAAAAATTCAAGATATGGGTGTGGAAAAGGAACTGCAAAAAAATATAAAAAATTAAAATATATTAAACATAAGTAATTAATTATTAACAAAAATATATATATAAATATATAATTTTTATCTATATATAATGTCAATTTTAAACATTTTATGTATAAAATTATAAGTTGAGAACCAAATGTAAACTAGTCTAGATAGAGATGGTATAACCTTATTAAAAACCTTTTGTGTAAAAGTTAACAAGTTTTAGGGACTAGATGTAAACAAGTAAAAGTTCAAGGGGGTAAATGTTAAGTCTAAAATTTATTTAACCTAAAAAAAACTACACCCAGCCGCTCTTTTCTTCTTCTCCTTCTTCTTCATGTGTTTTCCGGCGAGAATTGCTATCATCGACGGCGGAATTCGTCGCCGGAATATCCTATTTGGCTGGTCCACCACGTTATTCGCTATAGAAACGTCTCCGAAACGGTTTTGGGTCCATCCCCATTAACCAGGTTCGTTTAGGAAACGTCCCCATTGCGTTCCGTCGCGTTTCCGTCCCCCAACCTTCCCCGGGACGGGTACCCTACCATCGGAGCCGTCCCCGTGCTTCATAGGCGGATGGTAGGTGGTGGTGGTGGTGGGTGGTAGTGGCGGACGGTGGGGTGGTGGTAGTGGACGATGGTTGTGGGCAACGGGTGGGTGGTGGTGGTGATGGATGGTGGTGGTGGTGGTGGTGATGGACGGTGGTGGTAGGTGGTGGATGGTGTTGGTGGCGGATGGTAGGTGGTGGTGGTGGTGGGTGGTGGTGGCGGACGGTGGGGGGTAGTAGTCAATGATGGTTGTGGCCGACAAGTGGGTGATGGTGGTGGGTGGTGGTGGTGGTGATGGGTGGTGGTGGTGGATGGTGGTGGTGGTGGTGGGTGGTGGTATGGACGGTGGGTGGTGGCGGTGATGGACGGTGGTGGTGGCGGACGGTGGGTGGTGGTGGACGGTGGTAGTGGTGGCGGCGCATGATGGGTGGTGGTGGTGGTGTTGGACATTGGGTGTTGGTAGGATGTTAAGAAGTGTGTAGAAGTTAAACAATAGTTTTTTTTTAAGACCATAAAAGCAGTTTGCAGATCTTATTTAAAAAAAACAAACAATCTTCAGAAGCTTATGTCTGCGCGTCCGCAGACATAAGCCTCCTGCAGATGTTTTAAGCAAAAACAAACACCACCTGAATGTGCCAAACTTAGACCATTCCCATTCATAAACTAACCCAACTCAATTTTCATTATAAAATTAATTTCTCTCTCTTCCACCTATCCAACTCAACCAAAGTACCAAACCAAACTTTTCACTCATTTATTTTTTGAATGGTAAATGTTATATAAACACGCGGCACGAAAGAAAAACTGCAGAAAAACAAAACCCCCTCCACAACCCGGAGGGCGCCCACCAACCAGAAACCAACTACTTAAACTTAATTACACCAACTCGACCAATCTACAACATTACTTTTAGATCGATTTTTAAACCAAAGGAAGCCTAATGACGTTATATCACCTATTATCTCTTCAATCTTCACCTCTTTTCCTCCGAACTATCTCACATTTCTCATATTCCAAATTCTCCAACACACAATAATAATTATCCCATGAATGACATCCTTTATACTCGCTTCTACGCCCACACAATCGGAGATGTCAAGCAAGTCTCTAACCGAGAAGGCAAAAATAAAAGGGATCTTACACCCCCGACTTATGTTCTCCCAAACAACCGCCGCAACCACGCAACCCAAACTTTACTATTTTTTTTAAATAAATCTAATTTATAA